>NC_136627.1:2991591-3007765 GCF_933228915.1 Telmatherina bonti | reverse complement strand
TGGCAGAGACGGACATCGTGGTGGCAGAGACGGACATCGTGGTAGAAGAGACGGACATCGTGGTGGCAGAGACGGACATCGTGGTGGCAGAGACGGACATCGTGGTGGCAGAGACGGACATCGTGGTGGCAGAGACGGACATCGTGGTAGAAGAGACGGACATCGTGGTAGAAGAGACGGACATCGTGGTGGCAGAGACGGACATCGTGGTGGCAGAGACGGACATCGTGGTGGCAGAGACGGACATCGTGGTGGCAGAGACGGACATCGTGGTGGCAGAGACGGACATCGTGGTAGAAGAGACGGACATCGTGGTAGAAGAGACGGACATCGTGGTGGCAGAGACGGACATCGTGGTGGCAGAGACGGACATCGTGGTGGCAGAGACGGACATCGTGGTAGAAGAGACGGACATCGTGGTAGCAGAGACGGACATCGTGGTGGCAGAGACGGACATCGTGGTGGCAGAGACGGACATCGTGGTAGCAGAGACGGACATCGTGGTAGCAGAGACGGACATCGTGGTAGAAGAGACGGACATCGTGGTAGAAGAGACGGACATCGTGGTGGCAGAGACGGACATCGTGGTAGAAGAGACGGACATCGTGGTAGCAGAGACGGACATCGTGGTAGAAGAGACGGACATCGTGGTGGCAGAGACGGACATCGTGGTGGCAGAGACGGACATCGTGGTAGAAGAGACGGACATCGTGGTGGCAGAGACGGACATCGTGGTAGCAGAGACGGACATCGTGGTGGCAGAGACGGACATCGTGGTGGCAGAGACGGACATCGTGGTAGAAGAGACGGACATCGTGGTAGAAGAGACGGACATCGTGGTAGAAGAGACGGACATCGTGGTGGCAGAGACGGACATCGTGGTAGAAGAGACGGACATCGCGGTAGAAGAGACGGACATCGTGGTAGAAGAGACGGACATCGTGGTAGAAGAGACGGACATCGTGGTGGCAGAGACGGACATCGTGGTAGAAGAGACGGACATCGTGGTAGAAGAGACGGACATCGTGGTAGAAGAGACGGACATCGTGGTAGCAGACGGACATCGTGGTAGAAGAGACGGACATCGTGGTAGCAGAGACGGACATCGTGGTAGAAGAGACGGACATCGTGGTGGCAGAGACGGACATCGTGGTAGAAGAGACGGACATCGTGGTAGAAGAGACGGACATCGTGGTAGAAGAGACGGACATCGTGGTGGCAGAGACGGACATCGTGGTGGCAGAGACGGACATCGTGGTAGCAGAGACGGACATCGTGGTAGAAGAGACGGACATCGTGGTGGCAGACGGACATCGTGGTGGCAGAGACGGACATCGTGGTGGCAGAGACGGACATCGTGGTGGCAGAGACGGACATCGTGGTAGCAGATGGACATCGTGGTGGCAGAGACGGACATCGTGGTGGCAGAGACGGACATCGTGGTAGCAGAGACGGACATCGTGGTAGCAGAGACGGACATCGTGGTAGCAGAGACGGACATTGTGGTAGCAGAGACGGACATCGTGGTGGCAGAGACGGACATCGTGGTGGCAGAGACGGACATCGTGGTAGCAGAGACGGACATCGTGGTAGCAGAGACGGACATCGTGGTGGCAGAGACGGACATCGTGGTAGCAGAGACGGACATCGTGGTAGCAGAGACGGACATCGTGGTGGCAGAGACGGACATCGTGGTGGCAGAGACGGACATCGTGGTGGCAGAGACGGACATCGTGGTGGCAGAGACGGACATTGTGGTAGCAGATGGACATCGTGGTGGCAGAGACGGACATTGTGGTAGCAGAGACGGACATTGTGGTAGCAGATGGACATAGTGGTAGCAGAGACGGACATTGTGGTAGCAGAGACGGACATCGTGGTGGCAGAGACGGACATCGTGGTGGCAGAGACGGACATTGTGGTAGCAGAGACGGACATCGTGGTAGCAGATGGACATCGTGGTAGCAGAGACGGACATCGTGGTGGCAGAGACGGACATTGTGGTGGCAGATGGACATCGTGGTAGCAGAGACGGACATCGTGGTAGCAGAGACGGACATCGTGGTAGCAGAGACGGACATCGTGGTAGCAGAGACGGACATCGTGGTGGCAGAGACGGACATCGTGGTGGCAGAGACGGACATCGTGGTGGCAGAGACGGACATCGTGGTGGCAGAGACGGACATTGTGGTAGCAGATGGACATCGTGGTAGCAGAGACGGACATTGTGGTAGCAGAGACGGACATTGTGGTAGCAGAGACGGACATTGTGGTAGCAGAGACGGACATCGTGGTGGCAGAGACGGACATCGTGGTGGCAGAGACGGACATCGTGGTAGCAGAGACGGACATCGTGGTGGCAGAGACGGACATTGTGGTAGCAGAGACGGACATCGTGGTAGCAGAGACGGACATCGTGGTGGCAGAGACGGACATCGTGGTGGCAGAGACGGACATCGTGGTGGCAGAGACGGACATTGTGGTAGCAGATGGACATCGTGGTAGCAGAGACGGACATTGTGGTAGCAGAGACGGACATCGTGGTGGCAGAGACGGACATTGTGGTAGCAGAGACGGACATCGTGGTGGCAGAGACGGACATCGTGGTGGCAGAGACGGACATCGTGGTAGCAGAGACGGACATCGTGGTGGCAGAGACGGACATCGTGGTAGCAGACGGACATTGTGGTAGCAGAGACGGACATCGTGGTGGCAGACGGACATCGTGGTGGCAGATGGACATCGTGGTGGCAGAGACGGACATCGTGGTAGAAGATGGACATAGTGGTAGCAGATGGACATAGTGGTAGCAGAGACGGACATCGTGGTAGCAGAGACGGACATCGTGGTAGAAGAGACGGACATCGTGGTAGCAGAGACGGACATCGTGGTGGCAGACGGACATCGTGGTGGCAGATGGACATCGTGGTGGCAGAGACGGACATCGTGGTAGAAGATGGACATAGTGGTAGCAGATGGACATAGTGGTAGCAGAGACGGACATCGTGGTAGCAGAGACGGACATCGTGGTAGCAGAGACGGACATCGTGGTAGCAGAGACGGACATCGTGGTAGCAGAGACGGACATCGTGGTAGCAGAGACGGACATCGTGGTGGCAGAGACGGACATCGTGGTAGCAGAGACGGACATCGTGGTAGCAGAGACGGACATCGTGGTGGCAGAGACGGACATCGTGGTAGCAGAGACGGACATCGTGGTAGCAGAGACGGACATCGTGGTGGCAGAGACGGACATCGTGGTGGCAGAGACGGACATCGTGGTGGCAGAGACGGACATCGTGGTAGCAGAGACGGACATCGTGGTGGCAGAGACGGACATCGTGGTAGCAGAGACGGACATCGTGGTAGCAGAGACGGACATCGTGGTGGCTGCCGGCGGAGAGGACATCATGTAACCATGGAAAACATTCACGTTCATATGCCCCTGTTTTGTACTGAAGGTTTCTCTGGGACCTTTTGCTTCACTTTCAGACGTGGACGTTGATCTGATGGAAGAAGAGCAATGAAACTGAAGAAATCTAGAAAATAAAAGTAAATGAGGACAGACAATATAAACAGAAAACAAATAAATATATTATCTTATTCTTCATTTATTTTCACATCATTTCAGTCTTTTATTTGTAGTAATTTATTTATTGCTCCTGTTCTTTCCCCGTACAGTTGTTTATTTCTTTCCTCATTATTTCCCCATGCATGTCTTTATTTAGGGTCCAAGCTGTCAATCGCCTGTTTTTGGAGGTGGGGTTCCACACTAAGAAGCCCCGTCCCCCTTCAGAGCTTGCGCCGTTTCAGCATGAGGAGACTGGAAACTTTATTTAAGGTAAATGGGAATTTCTTACCAGCAACTAATAATTCTAAAAATAAGTGTGTTATTCATGATAAGTTGTTTCTTACTTAATTTTTATTACTCATTCCTGAATTCATTTCTGAATTGCTTCCCCCGATCCATAGACTGTATATAAAAGATGGGCGGAGCCTCCGTGACGTCACCCGTAGGTTTCTGAAGAGCTGAATTGAAGCTCGGTGGGCGGTTCCTACATCACCATCTTGGCAGGGGCATGTGTGTCGTCTCACCCGGAAAATACAAATATGGGCAAAGAGGTGGAGCTGAGAGGGGGGGCTGTGAGCGTCATGGTGGATGATTGACATCAAGTGAACTCCGAGCTTTCTGTAGCTAAAAGCTAACCGAGCTAACCCGCAGATAACAGGAGCTAACCAGTTAACCAGGTGGAAGTGTGATCTGGATGGTGTAGATGTATGTTGGAGGTCACCGACTGCTCTCAGCCCTGTTTGTGTGTTTGTCACCGTTTCTACATATCATCCGATACACCTCCTCACTTCTGGTTTATGACTCTTCTTGACTTTCATGTGTCTTATTTATTCCTACAGTTTGGACACAAATGCCATTATCCTGTGACTCCACTGTCATGTAGAATACCTCCTCACCTCCACTGAGCTGATGCCCCACACCACTGCAAGAGACTGCTCACAAAGACTCGTAGCAGCGGAACCTGAAAAGACTCGTAGCAGCGGAACCTGAAAAGACTCGTAGCAGCGGAACCTGAAAAGACTCGTACCAGCGGAACCTGAATAGACTCGTAGCAGCGGAACCTGAAAAGACTCGTACCAGCGGAACCTGAAAAGACTCGTAGCAGCGGAACCTGAAAAGACTCGTACCAGCGGAACCTGAAAAGACTCGTAGCAGCGGAACCTGAAAAGACTCGTAGCAGCGGAACCTGAAAAGACTCATAGCAGCGGAACCTGAAAAGACTCGTACCAGCGGAACCTGAAAAGACTCGTACCAGCGGAACCTGAAAAGACTCGTAGCAGCGGAACCTGAAAAGACTCGTACCAGCGGAACCTGAAAAGACTCGTAGCAGCGGAACCTGAAAAGACTCGTAGCAGCGGAACCTGAAAAGACTCGTAGCAGCGGAACCTGAAAAGACTCGTAGCAGCGGAACCTGAATAGACTCGTAGCAGCGGAACCTGAAAAGACTCGTAGCAGCGGAACCTGAATAGACTCGTAGCAGCGGAACCTGAATAGACTCGTACCAGCGGAACCTGAAAAGACTCGTACCAGCGGAACCTGAAAAGACTCGTAGCAGCGGAACCTGAAAAGACTCGTAGCAGCGGAACCTGAAAAGACTCGTAGCAGCGGAACCTGAATAGACTCATAGCAGCGGAACCTGAATAGACTCGTACCAGCGGAACCTGAAAAGACTCGTAGCAGCGGAACCTGAAAAGACTCGTAGCAGCGGAACCTGAAAAGACTCGTAGCAGCGGAACCTGAATAGACCCGTAGCAGCGGAACCTGAAAAGACTCGTAGCAGCGGAACCTGAAAAGACTCGTAGCAGCGGAACCTGAAAAGACTCGTAGCAGCGGAACCTGAATAGACTCGTAGCAGCGGAACCTGAAAAGACTCGTAGCAGCGGAACCTGAAAAGACTCGTAGCAGCGGAACCTGAATAGACTCGTACCAGCGGAACCTGAAAAGACTCGTACCAGCGGAACCTGAAAAGACTCGTACCAGCGGAACCTGAAAAGACTCGTAGCAGCGGAACCTGAAAAGACTCGTAGCAGCGGAACCTGAATAGACTCGTACCAGCGGAACCTGAAAAGACTCGTACCAGCGGAACCTGAAAAGACTCGTACCAGCGGAACCTGAATAGACTCGTAGCAGCGGAACCTGAATAGACTCGTACCAGCGGAACCTGAAAAGACTCGTAGCAGCGGAACCTGAAAAGACTCGTAGCAGCGGAACCTGAATAGACTCGTAGCAGCGGAACCTGAAAAGACTCGTAGCAGCGGAACCTGAATAGACTCGTAGCAGCGGAACCTGAATAGACTCGTACCAGCTGAACCTGAAAAGACTCGTAGCAGCGGAACCTGAAAAGACTCGTACCAGCGGAACCTGAAAAGACTCGTAGCAGCGGAACCTGAAAAGACTCGTAGCAGAGGAACCTGAATAGACTCGTACCAGCGGAACCTGAAAAGACTCGTACCAGCGGAACCTGAAAAGACTCGTACCAGCGGAACCTGAAAAGACTCGTAGCAGCGGAACCTGAATAGACTCGTAGCAGCGGAACCTGAATAGACTCGTACCAGCGGAACCTGAAAAGACTCGTAGCAGCGGAACCTGAAAAGACTCGTAGCAGCGGAACCTGAATAGACTCGTAGCAGCGGAACCTGAAAAGACTCGTAGCAGCGGAACCTGAATAGACTCGTAGCAGCGGAACCTGAATAGACTCGTAGCAGCGGAACCTGAATAGACTCGTAGCAGCGGAACCTGAAAAGACTCGTAGCAGCGGAACCTGAATAGACTCGTACCAGCGGAACCTGAAAAGACTCGTAGCAGCGGAACCTGAAAAGACTCGTAGCAGCGGAACCTGAAAAGACTATTAATGTACGCTCAACTTTACCTGATTTTATTGCAGGACTACGGCGTTTCCAACATGACTCGTCTCACACTGAGACACACATGACACGCAGTGTCAAACACACACAATGGCAGCCTTGCTATGAGGTACCTGCACAGCTGCAACACCTGTACAACTGAAGCCAGCTGCTTCACCTGAAGAGTAACTCGGCAGCTTCTGTAAGAGAATAAAGCTGACAATCAACAGGAGCACCTCTGAAAAGATAACCCTGTGTGAGCCAGCCAGTTAAACAATGTATTGATTATTCACCATTTTTCAAGGATTTTATGGTATGGTGGAATTAGTGATATAGGCCGGTAACTTGTGGAATATAATAGCAGATTTAGACTTTCAGTTTGCCTTGTGAAGACACGACACACACTTCAAAAACACATTTATTTTAGATCAGTCACTTTTGTTTCTTATTATCAATTTAATTCCAACTCTGATCATTTTCCTGTGTGGGACACAGTGACACAAAACCAAAATGATTTGTTTGGTTGGATGTTTTTGTTTTTTTTAAATGCCAGGAATGTTTGATATCAGCCAGGCATACCAAGCAGGTTTTTGTGGCATTACTTTCCCATGGTGTCTGTATCACTGTGGGATAACTTGACCTGTGACCCCTGAGCTTGTAGCCTCCACAGCTTGAGCCAAAATCATCCAGTGAACCACAACGATGCACACAGGTCATTGCAGTTTTCTGTCCACTCACCAGGATGAAAACGACCCCCATGTGCCCCAGAGGCTGAATGAGAAGGAGAGAAAAGTCAAAGCCAGCCTGTGAGATGAGGAGTGAGAGGAATCAGACACAGGAAGAGAAAAGCAATTTCCCCGACCCGAGCTTCCTCCACAAAATTATGGCTAAATGGAAAAATAATGGAAGTGGCATCATTAGCCTCCTAGCATGGCGCTATTAGTATGCCGGTGACATAGAGCAGGGAGACCAGCAGCAGTTATGTATTTTTGCAAGTATGCATATAATTTATTGTGAGGAACACAATTTACATGGGTAGTCAATGACTGTTTTATGGGCTCACAAATAGACGTATGAAGTGAAGCATATAATGGTGGAGACCAGCAGGAAAATTCATTCTAAATCTGCCAATTGTGTTTCCCACTAAATGTAACCAAGGAATAAAAAACCAAATTAATTTTGGCATGTTACATATATTGCTTTTTGATTTAGGAACTTAATCGGAGACATTTGCCTTCACTAAGGGAGCAGAATGTGTTGCTTCGACTTTTGCTATTTTTACTAAAAGCATGTGTGGAGCTGCCAAAAGTATGAAGGGATGGTTATTCTACTGTCAATGGTATAGTTTCACATACAGTAGAACATGTTTCCCCAATTAACAAATGAGATGTTTTACAAAGTCAAAGAGAATGACTTCAAATGACCAGCTGTATCAATGGGTGTGCAGAGCACAGGGATCAGTGTTAAAAGGGCTAAGGAGTCACTTATCAGACACTGGGTCAAAACAAATGGAATATTTTTCTTATTGGAAAATATATCAAGTTATAAAAATCTGTCAAACAACATTAAAGAACCCTAAACCATGTATGAAGAGATCCGGTATACGCATGGAGAGCCAAAACTTCAGAAGAGTTGAACAAAAAGCACATCGCTGTAAACTCATGCAAGTGATGACAGAACTTTATTATAATGAAATGTTAAATCAACAGGATGCTAATTGTTTCTGAAAAAGCTTTACAAAAAAAAAACCAAGATGAATTATAGAGAACTAATGAACTCCTTGGCATTTTGTTCATTTCCTGAACTTGTTTACTTGGTGATCAATTTGGCTTTGTTGCTGCAGTTGCCATGAATTTTTGTAATTTTTGTAATCCAGAGTCTTCTAGAAAGATTTGTTACTGAAAAACACTGGACTTAAAACATAAACAGAAGACTTTTCAAAGTTCATTCAAACTGTGCTGCTTGTACCCAGGAGACACCACACCTTGTTTGGACAGTTCACCATAGACGTAAAAGGACAACTGGCCCGACAGACCACCTGTCGGCACCATTACCTCAGTTACATACAGCGTGGAGTCCACCTGGCCGCTCTACTAACCCACTGGCTGGTAACACTCCGCATCACACACAGAACTCCAAGGATTCTGGGGACAAAATTCCTGGACTCTTTGTATCGGGTGATGAAACCATGCATATGATGTGACATCAATGCTGTATGAGGAACATTACCAAGCACTGAAAAGATCAACAGATGTGGTGGGAAGAACATCTGTTTAGTCTGCAGGGACACCACCTTCCCTGGGGCACAGCTGGACTAAGACCTCTTATATGACTGGGGCGGATCTACCAGGGCGCCAAGGGTTGGCATTTGCCACCCTAACACAAAGGGTGTTGGCCACCCCAGCTGCCATCCTAGCTGCCACCCCAGCTGCCATCCTAGCTGCCATCCTAGCTGCCATCCTAGCTGCCAACAACTCAGTAATAAACAGTTATAGTAAATCACATACTTCCATGTGCAAAGCTTTGATTTCCGACTGTATTGAAAGCAGCATGAGGTAACACACCGCAGTTCTAAACTGCTTTGTGTTGATTGGCGCAAAGAAATCAACAGCATACAAGCAGAGATATAAAAACTCATTTACTCCATCACACTGAAAAACGAGGTGCTAATAGTTGCTAACAGTTGTAATGCTGATTTTTAAAGGATGAAAACTTTGTGTGATTTCGCTAGGCTACTTATAATGTTACAGTAGGTCTGAAGTAGGTCTATGTTAGATAGAAAAGCTAATAGGATTACACATTTGTCCAGTAAAATGTTGTAAGTTTACATTAAATCTTACAGAAAGAAAGAAAGAAGAGAAAAGGGAGCATTAGTAGTTTTTTTATACCAGAGTATGGCAAGAAAAGACAGAAACTAAAGAACCAAGCAAGTTGACCCCTGATGGATGAGACGAGGTGGAAAGAGAGAAGAATAACGCAAATGTCACAGTCAGACAATACAAGACGAAGATGATGAGGGAGAGGACGAAGTTGCACCAAGATGAGGAAGAAGACAGTGTGCAGGGCTCAGAGAATCTGACCCATCTGGAGATCTGACCCATCAATTCAATTCAACTTTATTTATATAGCGTCAAATCACGGCAATGCCATCTCAAGACGCTTTACAGACAGAGGGGAAAACATAATGAAGGCCAATTCATAACAGCCTATATAAGGAAACCAACAGATTGAGTTGAGTCCAACTCAATCTCCCATCCTGAGCAAGCACACTGGCGACAGTGGGAAGGAAAAAACTCCCTTTTAACAGGAAGGAAACCTCCGGCAGAACCCGGACAGGACAGGCAGCCATCTGCCTCTGCTGTGTGGGGGGAAGAGGACAGAAAGACAACAGACAACAGGAACTGCTACTCCCGGCCAGGGAGACCTGCTGAGACAGGAGACATACATGTTAATGATGCAACACTGTTATGGGGGGGGGGGGGGGGGGGGGGGGCGGATAAAAGAAAGAGATAAAGAGAAAAAGAAAGAAGCTCAGTGTATCAGGAAATGTCCCTCAGCAGTCTAAACCTATAGCAGCATAACTAAGGGATGCTAACCATCCCTAGCTATAGGACTTATCAAAAAGATAAGTCTTCAGCCTAGTCTTAAAGGTGGGGAGGGTGTCTGCTTCCCTAACACTAACTGGGAGCTTATTCCATAAGAGAGGGGCCTGATAACCAAAGGCTCTGCCTCCTGCTCGGCTCTTTGAGACTCTAGGAACCACAAGTAAGCCTGCAGTCTGCGAACGAAGTACTCTGCTTGGTATATAAGGAACTATGAGGTCTTTGATATATAGTGGTGCCTGGTTGTGGAGGGCTTTATATGTAAGGAGAAGGATTTTAAATTCTATTCTAGATTCAACAGGCATCAAGCATCTCTTGTCCAGCTGGTCCTCAGCATTGATGCTCAAGTTGAAGTCCATCAGTAAACAAATTAAATTTCCTCATAGGTCCAAAATAATACACATTAACATGAATCTAGCCTGATGTCTAGTTAATCAACGACAAAGTCAAATTCTGTTTCTATTTACTGTTACATTGTCCATCATCGTCATTTGTACTGACTACACAACAAGACATTTCCAGGTCCTGGTGCGAAGGCCCATCACAACCTAAACCTGGGAGTTTCCCAAAGAGGAGAAGCTTGAAAGGTCCAGTCCTCCAGTCCTCACCTGGAGTACTCACAGTTAAGATGCAGCTTACTGTCCACCCCCCCCCCCACCCCCATGTCTTTACCTCCCTGGATGGCCATCGTAATTGGAAAAAGCAACAATGACAGACAGTGGTTTCTGTTCTCATTCCAGATCTGGAAATCATGTAAATGCAACATTTGCATGATCACAGAACAATAAAAGTGCAGAAAACATCCCTTTGAGCAGGTTTTCTGACCCAGGAACTTGTATTCTGCCCCGTTATGTCCAGCTTGAGGACCAAACGAAGTCTTCAGGTATGAAAGATAATTCATCTCATTCTTAGATCGAGCTTAAAAACAGGGATCCTCAGTCCTGGTCCTGGAGGACTGGTATCCTGTTGGAACACGCCTGACTCAGACTTAGACAAGCACCGTATGTCTGCTCAACACAGATTGATTTGAATCAGGTGTGGTGCAGCAGGAATACCACCAGGATTAGGATCCCTGCTTTCAATGGTTGATGAAATATTACAGGACAAATTTAAGTTATTTAGACAGACATGAACTACTCCATAAAGCACGCCAACCAGAAGCCCAGAACGGGAACCAGGGATTCTAAACCAGATGAAGCTTCTGCGACAGAGCAAACTGCTCACACTGCTGTGTCGCAACAGAACATCCCAGTCACACGTTGAAGAAGCAGCGATGGGGGGGGCATCATGTCACAGCTGAGGTAGGCACCAGTTCATTGTTGGCACCAGTTAGGTTTTAACCTTTGCTCCGAACAGCCTCAGTTTGGAAACAAAGGAAACTTGCTAATGCTGCCTTAACATCCATCTCCCTCTGCTTACGTAGATGTTCACATTTATCCCTGAATCAGACGATCACATGTCGTTGTGTTATCAGGATATATATATGACATCTTTTTTAAATCTTTTTTTCTTCATGTCCACCACCTATCCTCCCACTCCACCTTCCATCCTCCATCAGGGTGATCAGCTGTCCATGTCCTCCCTCTCTCCTCCTCTTCCTCTTCACTCTGTCTGTCTGCATGGATGATTTTGGTCTTTTGCCGTTCTCTCTGCGCAGACACCTGGTCGGGTTCAGGCAATCGATGCCATGCATGGCCCTGCAGGAGAAGTCTGTCAGCTGCTGCTCCACATCCACGTAGCTTCAGACCCTGCTGCACCATCAGTCAAACTCATAAAACTCATACAAGATGGATAGACCTGCACACCGATGCTGAGAATCAAAGAGAAGATGTTGTTAACCCTTAGAGTTCTTCCAATTTCACCTGAAACGGGTTTAATGGATATAAGTCTTGTTGTGGATGTGTTTTTTCACTGGAATGCTACTGTGTTATACTATATTGCTACTATATTACTGCTATATTACTACTATATTACTACTATATTATACTATATTACTACTATGTTATACTATATTATACTATATTACTACTATATTATACTATATTATTACTAAATTACTAATTGTTCAAACATTAATATAAGCAAATAATCACAACAGCATGATTTAATTCTATTTAGATCCCAACCCATCCTATAGGGATTCTCACTCAATGCTCTGAAACTTTAATCCAAACTTTAAATTTAGTTGTTTCATTCCAGTGTCACCTGCAGATTGTCATATGCCGCCTGGCAAAGTCCTTTCCCATATTTAACAAAGGAAGCTGCTGTGTTAAATCATTTCTTCATGATGTTTTACCAGCAACTAATCTTTTAACCCCAACTGATGCAGTGAGCAGCTTTTCACTGACCATGAGGGAGAATGCATCCTGTGGTTGACGCTTCTGTTTCAGAAGGGTCAGATCATCTGCAACGAGAAGAGAAAATACGTAAAACATACAGAAACTACTAAAACTTCTTAAAATGTGGTTGAAAAAAAGCATTTTGTCTCATTATGTCCTAAAACGTAAAACTTGCCATCAGATCATCGGTGAAGGCAGCTGCTACAACAAATAAAACATAAACAAGGTTTTTGTAGCTTCTGCCTCCATCAGAGATCAGACGTCTGTTTGTTCTCTATTCCAGGTTCTTACTCTGCAGCTTTTAATCTAATCAGAGCTAAATTAATTTCCTAATTGCCTGCTATCCAAGGCATTACTCTATGTTATTAAGTATTTAAAGGAAAATTTCACGGCATTAAATGAGCGGGGCGAAGGTCGAATGCCAGACCTGCATGACATTTCAGGCTTCTTGTGGCCAGTATCTACCTTAGACTTTGCTGAAAGCCGGCCGTGGACCTGCCACAAGTTACTTTAATCTTTGACTTGTTTAAAACAGGAAAAGACTGAGCAGCTTTGCGTTGGCTTGCAGGGTTAATTCTGATACCCTGTTTCCTGCAGAACGACTGCTGTCCTTCTCAACAGCTGGAAAACAAACACAAAAAGAAATGAAGGAAAAAGAACTGAATGGATTTAGCAGCTTCATGGTTGAACGCCAGCAGCAACAAAAGGATGTTATGATTTACTAATATTACACACAGTATTACTGTTCTATTGGTGGAATAAAAACATGCACACTCTTTCAGACATTTTGCTTAAATATTGTTGTATTTGCAGCTGAAATGTAATGACAGCCATCTGGTAACGTCGAGCTGAGTCCTTGTCAGTAAAGTTTAGATGCAACGGCCAACGTGATGAGCAGAGCAGAGGAGAAAACTTCCAAAGTGATGCATGATGGCTACTGGGAGCTAAACTGGAACCAGTATGACCCATCTTAGCAAAAGGCACTTTTTTGGACTGAGTTATCATGAAAACAGTGCTGTGAAAAGTGGACTTTCTTCAGTCGTTCTGCTTTTACATCCTCGTTACAGTGAAGGAGTATGAAAATGGCAGATCCTCCAGTGTTAAGTAGCAATGAGCTCACACACTCTAACACACAGATAAATCAAACAAACCTGCTGTCTGATCCTTAGTAGGTCACTGCTTTACCCACCACCCCTCCCCTCTTGCTATTATGGCATAACTGGAAGTGTGTGCTGGTGGAAGGGGGGCAAGGTGGATGAAGCACGCAGCCTGAGGGATGGGGAACGTGGGTGGGGTGTCGGGCAATGACCATCTGTAAAATGAAAACAAATGGCTTGTCATCCCCCAGGAGGAAATCTATCCCTATCTATTTGTAGTCATGAACTGGTTGCTCACGTGGACTCTGGGTGTCTTTTCAAGGCAGCATGGGTAAGAAAGATGGCAGCCTCTGCAGTGGTCGCTGTGTGGGAAAATGGTCGGATGCCCTTCAGAGTAAACATGTTTCTGTTTCACAGCTTAACAACGGCCTGCGGATCCATGAGACCAGGGGTGGATTTAGGATTGAATAAGGAACACTTATAAATGAATATGCTTTAACGAAGCAGAAAACATCATCTATAAACAATATACAGTCAGCTGCTGGTGGGAGTCACCTCACATCCACGTAGAGCAGAAAATATGAAGCTGCTAAGTTTGACGACATAATTAACATATTATAACAAAAATCCCAGAATGCATCGTACTGGTTTACATGTCATCCTGTTTGGCACCTCTGCTGTGTTGTCCTGCTCTATCCTCGATGCTCTTCCCTGCACATAACTTTACATCTGTGGATTCTCAAATCTGAAGCGTCTCCTGTTGGAGGACAAGGTGTTGCAGCCGTACTGGGTAGCACCAGAGCTGAGCCATGTTTTATCCATATATTCCATGTTTAGCTGTGTTTACTAGCTACAACACTTTTGACTCAATCATCTACAGAGCATCCACCTCTTTGTTATTCAATTTATTTTAATAATCATCATTCAGGCTTGCTTGTATTCTTTAAACCACACACACTTTTTGTGGACCACAGCTTTGCTAACAGCGAACATTTAACAAAGCAGCAGAATGATGTTGAACACTTTTCAAATAAGACTCTAAAACCTGAGTCATCACCCGTTTCATCCCAGCTGTGTTAATGTCTTTATGACTTTCTGTCCAAAATAAATGCAGCTCAGGCGGAGGCAGCCCTGCAGCCTGCAGGCGGCTGGAACGCCTCTTCTTCAGGGGAGGGTCTGTCGGGCTGCATGGAGGCTACTTTACACATATGCAACCTCTCTATTAGTCTCCGGTGTTACAGAGAAACTATTCATCAAATATAAAATTCAGATTCTGGGCTTTTTAGAAAATATTCAGGAACAGATGGATGGATTAATGAATGGATGGATGGATGGATGGATGGATGGATGATGGATGGATGATGGATGGATGGATGGATGGATGGATGGATTAATGGATGGATGGATGGATGGATGGATGATGGATGGATGGATGGATTAATGGATGGATGGATGGATGGATGGATTAATGGATGGATGCATGGATGGATGGATGGATTAATGGATGGATGGATGGATGATGGATGGATGATGGACGGATGGATGGATGGATGGATGGATGGATGGATGGATGATGGATGGACGGATGGATGGATGGATGGATGGATGATGGATTAATGGAGGGATGGATGGATGGATGGATGATGGATGGATGATGGACGGATGGATGGATGGATGGATGGATGATGGATGGATGGATGGATGGATGGATGGATGGATGGATGGATGGATGGATGATGGATGGATGATGGACGGATGGATGGATGATGGATGGATGGATGGATGGATGGATGGATGATGGATGGATGGATGGATGGATGGATGGATGGATGGATGGATGATGGATGGATGGATGGATGATGGATGGATGGATGGATGGATGGATGGATGGGCAGAAGGATGGATGGATGGATGGATGGATGATGGATGGATGGATGGATGATGGATGGATGGATGGATGGATGATGGATGGATGGATGGATGGATGGATGATGGATGGATGGATGGATGATGGATGGATGGATGGATGGATGGATGGATGATGGATGGATGGATGGATGGATGGATGGATGGGCAGAAGGATGGATGGATGGACGGATGGATGGGCAGAAGGATGGATGATGGACGGATGGATGGATGGATGGATGGATGGATGGGCAGAAGGATGGATGGATGGACGGATGGATGGGCAGAAGGATGGATGATGGATGGATGGATGGATGGATGGATGGATGGGCAGAAGGATGGATGGATGGACGGATGGATGGGCAGAAGGATGGATGATGGACGGATGGATGGATGGATGGATGGATGGATGGATGGATGGATGGATGGATGGGCAGAAGGATGGATGGATGGATGGATGGATAGATGGATGGGCAGAAGGATGGATGGATGGACGGATGGATGGGCAGAAGGATGGATGATGGACGGATGGATGGGCAGAAGGATGGATGATGGACGGATGGATGGATGGATGGATGGATGGATGGACGGATGGATGGATTAATGGATGGATGGATGGATTAATGGATGGATGCATGGATGGATGGATGGATTAATGATGGATGGATGGATGGATGGATGGATGATGGATGGATGATGGACGGATGGATGGATGGATGATGGATGGACGGATGGATGGATGGATGGATGGGCAGAAGGATGGATGATGGATGGATGGATTAATGGAGGGATGGATGGATGGATGGATGGATGGATG
>NC_136627.1:2864091-2986591 GCF_933228915.1 Telmatherina bonti | reverse complement strand
GGTGAGGTTGAACTTGATAAGGTACAGAAATAGACCAGAACTGAAGGGTACAGAAATGTCTCTCTAAAGAGTACACCCCCAGCGACAAGCATTTGTACCTTTTTAGGTACAAGCTGGTACCTCTATTATTGAGTGTGCAAGATTATTTTATATTTAATCTATTGTTTCTCAATCCTGGTGGGAAAGCACTACTGGCTGCGTATTGTAGATGTGTTCCTACTCCAACTCGTATGATTCACATTAATGAACCTCCTGATCATGTTGGTCTCATTTCATTCAGGTGTGTTAAAATAAGTTTACCTGTGAAACGAACAACCATTTTATTCTGTTCCTGATGGCCATACGGGACAGATAGCAACAAAAAGTCTCATCAGTCAGAAAAACATTGTTCTAACATCAGGAGCAGAAAGTGTCATGATATGTTGTGTTTCTCTTTAGTTCTGGTTCCCTGTTTTGGTTTGTAGTTTCCTTGTTTAGTCTCATGTCTAAGTTCCTGTTCATTAGTTCACCTGGTTAGATTTTCTGATTTGTTCCTCCTAGTTTCTTCCTCTGTGTATTTATACTGCTTGGTTTGTGTTCTCAGTTGCTGGACCATTGGGTTAGTTTCCTGAGTTCCTTCTGAGCCCATTAAAACAGTCTTCATAATGCATCACAGTTTCTCATCTCTGCGTTTGGATAAAGGATCTTTGGCAGTTGCTGATGTTCAGTACCGTTCAAATGTTTGGACACACTTTCCCATTGGATTGAATGGGAAAGTGTGTCCAAACCTTTGACTCGCCACCATGTGGATTTTGCTGAGCTAAGTGCTTCTAATGAGGAACCTTCACATTTCAGTTCACCTGGTTTGATTTTCGGCACAAACCTGTTGTTGGTGACATCAGTCGCTCGTCTCATGGAGCTTATACCTCATGTCAGCTTTTTAATTCTCTAAATTCTCTCCCTCACACCTCCCCAGGACCCTCCCCTTGCTCCCCACCCCCCTGCATCTGTGGAAATGTCACAGAACAAAATGCAGCCATGTAGAAACATGACAGTAACACTCTGAACAGAGCTGGCCCTTTAAACATCCACTACCTCTTTATTCAGAGCAGAGGCCTGATTTCTCACACTGAGGCTGATAAGAGGTCTGAAAAACAGGAACCCAATTCCCATTATCTGCCTCCCTTATTGTCTGTATTAACCTTCCCCCATGGTAACTTGTTCCTCCCGTAATGTTACACTTGTCTGGCCACAACACACCGCCGCTGAGAGCCAATTGCACCATGCAAATGAAGCCACAGACTATTGTGCAGGAATGAGGTGGGGGGGGGGGGTGAGTGATGGGGAGGGGTGTTTATCAGAAAGATGTGCACTATGCAGCTGATTGTTTCATCCACATGAGGCAAAAGTGAAGCAAGTGGCAGAAAGTCAGTATACGTTCGGCCTGTTTGCTCACACACACGTGTGTGTGGACTGATGATTGAGGTTCGGAAGGAACGAAGGATATATGTCCACATATTTTTATCATTCTTTCTGTTTGGTTTTACTTTGGGAGGTTGAGATGGTCTTTTCATGGCTAGCTATTTTTTCTTCATTAGCAGCACAAAAAATAACACAACAAAGTAAGCATACACATGTGGTGGTGTGTGTTGTCACAGCACCAGTACTCGGACTCCCCATCCCCTCGACGCAGCTCCTCTGGCCAGGTTGAACTCCTAACCTCTGAGCTGATGACTGGCTGAGATATGACCTGTTTCATATGTGAACCTTTCGGATTTGCTTTAAAATAATCAGACAAAACAAACCAGATGTTGGTGGACATAGTGAGATCATGGTGCTCTTTGGGCAGACTGAGGGTGTGGTCGAGATACACTTGGTTTGATTTAGTGTGAAGAATGTCCCACTTTCCTTTGGTTTGCTTTCACACTGAAACTTACTGAACCAAACAAACCACCTGGACAACATGATGTAGTTACAAGAGCTGCTCACCAGGGGGCGATATGCCTGAAACAGCCACTGACCAAGAAGAAAGACGTAATTGTTGAGGACTGAAAACATTTCATGCACCACAAGTAGAGAATGGAGCAATAATAAGTTTCTGCAGTCTGGTTTTCCTTTGGGGTTCAAACCGGATCCAGTTTTCACCAGAATGTGTCCAGTATGAGCAGCAGAGAGGCAGCTGGACATCCACCATGCTGGTCTCCATCTCTTCTTCTGGAACTTCTGTTTCATTCCACACAAGCTGTCGCTACATGGAGAACTTTCCAGTTCTTCAAACATTCATTCAGAACAGAAATACCTTATGGAAACACTTTGGCTCAAGATCAGGGTGTAGTGGGCCAAACTGAACCAAACCATCCGGTCCTGAGCAGGAATTAACCATTAACCCCCTGAGTGCCATCACTTATATCAGCAGTGTCTCAGGAACCTTAGTCCGTAACTCTGTGGAGTAAACTGTGATGGTCATGTGACCCTCCAGCTGGTCATGTGATCCTCCAGCTGGTCATGTGATCCTCCAGCTGGTCATGTGACCCTCCAGCTGGTCATGTGATCCTCCAGCTGGTCATGTGACCCTCCAGCTGGTCATGTGATCCTCCAGCTGGTCATGTGATCCTCCAGCTGGTCATGTGATCCTCCAGCTGGTCATGTGACCCTCCAGCTGGTCATGTGATCCTCCAGCTGGTCATGTGATCCTCCAGCTGGTCATGTGACCCTCCAGCTGGTCTACGGAGGTTTTCCAGCGCTTCTATCCGTCCAGGAGGTTTACAATCCAGACACAACATGTAGTGTTTATTCAGAGACTCTAGATGGTAAATCCACCATTATTTATCACATCTTCATCACCATCACTACCATGTTGCTAAGAGACCTCTATTTCCACCTGGACATGATGATGAAGACACTTCCTGTCGGACTTTCCACCAATCAGAGAGCTTAAACTGACGGTAACGTCCAATCAGGAGCAGCCAAAGATCAACAAGTGATGAGAAAAGCAGGAAAATAATGATCCTCTATGGCTGGAATAAAGCCAAGAAGACGTTTGGGATGCAGCTGAGGTGGAGGTGCTGCAGTGAGGACAGCAGGTAGATAACATAAGTGGCTGTAAAAAGCTAAAGATGTTTTGATTCTTTGGCCTTTATGCTGCTAAATCTGTTGCTAAATTCATTCACCATCATTTGAACCTGCCAGTCTGACGCCTGAGGTCCGTCCTGAGGGAATATAAGTGTTGAGAGTCTACATGTAGTTTAACACAACATTACTCTGAAACAGCTGATCCTCTCATCAGCTGGTTTATTTGGACGTGTTCATTTCATTCTGACTGAGGTCTGACTCCAGAGGTGACTCCACACCACTGTTTCCTCACCCTTCTGATTCACTGTCACTTAAAACAGTCCCCCCCCCCCACACCTCTTCTCTGAGGCTGTGTTTTAATTTATGCCCAACATAGGAAGCACTCAATACAACCCACTGTCTGTAGTGCAGTAGATAGCTGTTAATGAGAAGAGCCCCCCCCACTTTATCGCTTTCCTGCTGCCCCCCATTATCTGGGTGCAGTCTATAAGCCTGCAGTTACCTTACGAGGTCCGATAATGCCCCAATAGGCATCGAGCACTGATGAGCTTCCTATACAGTGGGCCACGCACAATGCCACTATCAGGAGAGCAGACCTCTGGATGGGAAAAAAGATGGATGCAGTCACACAAACACTGCCGGCTTGCTCTGAATATCCTGCAAATTTACAACAGCAGCCCCCATCGAAACACGACTTCTCAGCGCCTGATTCGCTCGCCTCCTCTCTCTCTCTGTCAGCACCAGCAGTTTCTTATCTCCCCCCTCTTCCCTCTTCTGCCTGGGAGATAACAGTAATTCTTCTCCATGCTGTACCACCCCCCACCCCCCCATCACCACACTGGTACGCACACACCAGTACACACACCAACACACAGATCCTGAAGTCCATGCATCCCTCATTAAGGTTTCCAATTCCAGCATATAGTAGCATGTAGCCACCCCCCCCCCCCCCCCCCCCCCACACACACACACACACACACACACATATTACTTTCATATGGTGACAAACAGATGAGCACGGGCACGCTCACATGCACACATAAAACACAAACACACACCCGTCCCACCCCCCCAGCTGAACACAGAGATGCTGGCAATGTCTTTCTGTTCAGTCAAGATAAAGGGTTAAGGCTGCACTTGGATGGCCCTTCTTTGTGAAACTGGGGGCTGAGGGTGGGGGGGGGTGAAATCAGGAATTCAAGTACAGATTATTTTATCAGTTATACAACGTAAAGAAACTATTATTCCCCTCCGTTCACTTTATGGACCTTTTTTTCTCTTGATCCAGCTTTATTTTCCCTTTTTCTCTGTGTTCGACTTTATATAGAAGAAATTCATACACACACACACACACACACACACACACACGTGGCAACATAACACCCAGGTTTTTCTGTCTGAACATCAGCAAAGATGCTTCCAAACATTCTCCCTCGTTTTAATGAACAGTCATCAAGGCCAGTTATTTCCATCCCATCAGACACCAACAGGAACTTTTACAGCTCCATTATGGCCCTTCTCACTTTTCTGACCTGCTTGTGTTTAAATGGCTCTCCTGTCTCTGTCTCTTTGCACCACTACACTGTTTTAGACGTGTCCGCCCCGTTTCTTTTCATTTTATGGAGTTTTCATTGCATTCCATTGGAATCCGGCTTTCTGTCTGTTCCAGCAGGAAATTCCCATTAGATATTATTCCATCTGTGTTAACACAGTTTTAATATTCATCCTTCTGAGTTTAATTAATAAATCCGGAATTTTTCACCTTTATTATCGGAAATGTCTGACTTTATTGTTTAATTAAAGATTTATCAGAGATGTTTTAACTGCTGCATGATGGAATAATGTATATAATAAATAAAAGTCAGCTTATATGTTTAAAGGTTTTGTAAACTAAAAGCTACTGCATTTATTTTTCATGTAGCAATGTTTGATACTCATAACGATGCATTGATCCCAATAAAAATGTTAATACATATACTATATACTTACTGTATATCCAGTGTGTGTGTGTGTGTGTGTGTGTGTGTGTGTGTGTGTGTGTGTGGCTGCAGCCTGGAGTGTTGCAGCCAGATAAAAGAATTAGTGGATGCATACAGGAACTGGATGCTAAGTATAGCTGGGAATTATAATGTGTAGCTCTGTAGCTGCTGGCTGATCCACTCGGGCTTCACACTCGTAAACAATTTAATCTTTACTCTACAGTTTAGTAAAGGAGAGAAGAAGCAATGAAAATGAGGATGACAAAAGGTGGAAAAACGAAGAGAATGTGGAGAAATAACGGACATTACACCCAGCCTGCCCTACTCTGTCTTCCTCCTCATCCTCTCAACAACCTCTCCTTTTAAACAAGAAACCTGACGCAAATGCTTGTAAGGTGCCAGAAGATTGAATCAGCTCGCTTTCATTTTCCTCCCCTCACCACCATTCTTTTAGGCCCTTCTTTCCCTCTATTTTCTCTTCTTCGTGGAATCCTATTCCCTCATCCCTTCCCCGTGCCCACCCCCACTCCCTCGCTCTCTTCTCTCCACCTTTTTGAAATTGAAGATGTGTCGAGGCTTGGGCTTTTGGGCCAGAGTCTATTTTGGAGCTGTAATAAAATTCATAGCCTGACACACTCACCCACAGACGCAGACACACACACCTGTTCTAAGGAATCACACTACAGTATATAGTGGTCTCTTGCTGTATTACCTTTAAACCATCCCTCATATGTGCAGCACTTCAGCAGCCACACCATATTTTCTAACACTGTACTGTCTTTATTCATAGTAAACTATCAATTCCCTGCAAAAATAGACTTCACGGTCAGCCGTGGGGGCAGACTGCGGCTATGGTAAGAAAAATTAGAAGAGATGGCAGCGCACGCTCAGTGATGCTGAGTTACAGGCCTTCCTGGAGCCAACATCTTTGTTTCTGAAGATTATTTCTTTTGGCACACTTTCTGTTTCTTTGCAGCAGCAGCATCCGAACAGATTTCATAGTTTTATGTTCCTGAATGCAAGGATGAAGGAAACTCCACTCCTTTCCTTGGTTTATCCAGCAACGCCCCTCCGAGCATCCGCTGTGACTGCAGTTAAACCACACAATGGTATGATCTGCGTTTCGCCGTCCTGTTTACATGCATGGAATGGCAGAAACATGTAGAATACCAAACCTTTCTATCACTTCTAACTTTATCTACAGAAACATGGCAGTGAAGAAAAATCTAGATTTTATTAGAGCAAAATGAAAATTAGCCTCGGAGCATTTTTCCATTGGTGTTATAATCAGCTACAAGGTCCCCGGTTCAAAATGTGGTTAATATAAAATTTAATAAAAGTAGATGAAATATTTCAATAAAGTGTAAATAAAAGTTTATAAACTTATGATTATATTCTGTTTAATTTGTGACAAAAACCCAGATGGCCTCCATACCAGGATGTTTGACTCGTTCTGGTCCAGATGACATCACCTGTCAATCACTGATCTGCATCAAAGCCTGAAACATGGAAGAATCATTATTGATCCGGACCACTAAAAGCCTGTCAGAATCACCAGGAAAAGGTTTTATTGGAATCTCCGTCCATGACGGGCCGAGCTGAACCGTAGTAGAACGGCAGCGTCCATCTCCAGCAGCTTCTTACCAGAAATGAGCAGGTTGCTTCTGTAAACCCCCCCCCTACCTTACGTTTCCAGTCAACCTGACCCTTCCCCGGCGGCGGCGGTGGCGTAGCGATAGATTCACCAGCTACGTGATGACGCAACGCAACGCCATCCCTGAATTCTGATGAAGAACGTGACCCAGAACCAAGAGAAGAACATCAGGCAGTTTTCGTTCTTCCTTCTTGGTGTGTAGCTTGGAACAACAGGACTGTGCTGCATTGTAACATTAATATCACCAATAATAAACTGGTTAAACTGGTTCCCACAACATGATCAGCAGGAGAGGATGAACAGCAGACCAGTGTGCTGGCTGCTAGTCAGAGCCGTAAACGTTAGCTTGTTGATAACTCTGTACTAAAGTAATGACTGACTCCATCAGGCCCACGCCTGCTAAGATTAAACTGGGATTGGTAAACCATCAGATTCACTGGAGACTACTGGTTTTACTGGGTCTGTTTATGAGAATTACAGGCTGCATGTTAGAGATTTATCCGCATAGAAATGAATGAAAAAAAGTTTCATGTTGTTGTTTTAAATAGTAAAAAGTTTAACTACTTTCTATAGTTTCTTTGACAGTCATGTAATTATTATATTATTGGAATTATCATGACTTTTAGACGCTGTGCAAAATGTTTCATCCATCGGCGGAAATCGTCTGTTTGTATGTCTCTCAGCAAAACTAAAAAGTTATGGAGAGATTTTCACTGAGTTTTCAGGACCTCGGAAGTGGAATAAGAAACAGGTGATCAGATCCAGGAATTTCTTACCCCATGGCCAGATGTGATGATGTTGGCTTTAGAGCTTCTACGCAGAAATGATCCCACAATCGTTGGAAAACAACCTCACAATGGATCAGTGGAGCTCTGCGGTCTCAGAAAATGACTGCTGAACATCTGATGAATAAAAAGTATGAATAAACTAACTGAGCTTGATCAATCCATCAAATCCTTCATTTGGAGGAAAATCTAGGTCATTCTGCATTGTTATGTTGCCTGGCAACAGATTTGATCAGGTGACTAATGTTTTGGTCCAAATATCTTCTGAAATGACCTTGTCTGAATGTCTTGTAACAGAACCTGATCGACTTTCAGGACTAAATCCTAAAGACGTTGATGTTCCACCGTGTTTCTGGTGGAACTGGCATGAATGCTGCTTCTCCAGAAAGCACTGAGGCATTGGAATGGTAAAAAGTTGATGAGGAACCTGCAGGTAAGTTATCTGGCATATGTTATGTGTACATTTCCATATTTCTGAAAACCAGGCCGAGCTGCTAGAGAGGAAGTATTGCGTCTGAACTCTCATAAAGATCCTCCCGTCCAGCTCCAGGCTGTAACAAAGCCAGGATCCACCGCCTCTAACGGTAGATGAGGTCTCAGCAGTGAGATGGGTGTGTGTGAATGTGATGTGTGGACATGGATTTGTGAGCAAGGCGGGGGGTCAGAGTGTTGAGGGGAGAATCTCAGTGAGATATGAGACAATGATGAAGGGGATGACAGAAGAATCGGAGGGTGACGAGACGAAGTCCTGAGCAGAGAAGGCCCTCATTTGTGTGCTAGCTATAGAAATGCTAACAGTTAGCTTCTCTTCGCTGTTGGGCTGCAAGCGGCAACCTCCGGCGGTTAAAAGTGAAGCCTATGCAGAAGTGCTTAAAACCACAGTTCCCCCTTCATCCACTAGGGGCTGCAAAACAGAGCGAATCCCCATAGACTCCCATGTTAAAAAGACCAACTTCACAGCAGAAATAAACATGTTTACAGCAGAATTAAACATGATCACAGCAGAAATAAACATGTTTACAGCAGAAATAAACATGTTTACAGCAGAAATAAACATGATTACAACAGAAATAAACATGTTTACAGCAGAATTAAACATGATCACAGCAGAATTAAACATGATCACAGCAGAAATAAACATGTTTACAGCAGAAATAAACATGATTACAACAGAAATAAACATGTTCACAGCAGAACTAAACATGTTTACAGCAGAATTAAACATGATTACAGCAGAAATAAACATGTTTACAGCAGAAATAAACATGATCACAGCAGAATTAAACATGATCACAGCAGAAATAAACATGTTTACAGCAGAAATAAACATGATTACAACAGAAATAAACATGTTCACAGCAGAACTAAACATGTTTACAGCAGAATTAAACATGATTACAGCAGGAATAAACATGTTTACAGCAGAAATAAACATGTTTACAGCAGAATTAAACATGATTACAGCAGAAATAAACATGTTTACAGCAGAAATAAACATGATTACAACAGAAATAAACATGTTCACAGCAGAACTAAACATGTTTACAGCAGAATTAAACATGATTACAGCAGGAATAAACATGTTTACAGCAGAAATAAACATGTTTACAGCAGAATTAAACATGATTACAGCAGAAATAAACATGTTTACAGCAGAAATAAACATGATTACAACAGAAATAAACATGTTCACAGCAGAACTAAACATGTTTACAGCAGAATTAAACATGATTACAGCAGGAATAAACATGTTTACAGCAGAAATAAACATGTTTACAGCAGAATTAAACATGATTACAGCAGAAATAAACATGTTTACAGCAGAATTAAACATGATTACAGCAGGAATAAACATGTTTACAGCAGAAATAAACATGTTTACAGCAGAATTAAACATGATCACAGCAGAAATAAACATGTTTACAGCAGAAATAAACATGTTTACAGCAGAATTAAACATGATCACAGCAGAAATAAACATGTTTACAGCAGAAATAAACATGATTACAACAGAAATAAACATGTTCACAGCAGAACTAAACATGTTTACAGCAGAATTAAACATGTTTACAGCAGAATTAAACATGATTACAGCAGAAATAAACATGTTTACAGCAGAAATAAACATGATTACAACAGGAATAAACATATTTACAGCCTGGTTCAAAAATCCATTTTAGGTTTAATAGGTCAGGTTTACCTTCATGACAACTGTGAGGGGAGTGAATTTTTTTCTAACTCGCCCGTTTAAAAGAAATTTAATCTTGAAGTTCTGCATATTTAGGGGCGTGTCCTTTTGATTGACAGGTACCCGATCGCCCGCTTCAAGTCAGAAGAACGTAGAACAACCGCGGTTTTTAGCCGGTTAACAACGTGACTTAGCTTTAGCCCGCTTACCTCTGTTAGCTGGTTAGCTCCTGTTATCTGCTGGTTAGCTCGGTTAGCTCTTAGCTACAGAAAGCTCGGAGTTCGCTCGATGTCTATCATCCACCATGACGCTCACAGCCCCCCTCTCAGCTCCACCTCTTTGCCCATATTTGTATTTTACGGGTGAGACAAAACGCATGCCCCTGCCAAGATGGTGATGGTAGAAACCGCCCACCGAGCTTCAGTTCAGCTCTTCAGAAACCTACGGGTGACGTCACAAAGGCTCCGCCCATCTCTTCATATACAGTCTATGGTGGGCTCCCTCTGCTGTCAGTTTCCGCTTAGCGGCATCACACGCCAGCAACTGGATATCAACACATCGGCGGTTTTAGCGTCACCATGGCCAGTTGATCAATGAAATTCCAGAGGATATTATCAGTAAAGAAACAGGAAGAGATAAAACCAGTCAACATCACTGACTTTGCTGGACAGATCTCATGGAAAGAGCAAAGAATATGGTGTAATTATTCTATTATACATTTTCTATTAAAGTACTCATTGTTGCCATGTAAAAAAAAAAAAAAAAAAAAAGAATTTTATTATGGAATTTCTTTGGGTTCATTGTTTTTAATTTTCTGCTTTCATCCTGGATTATTCTGTTGTCCTCTGTTATTCTGTTCCTCAAGGTTCTGTACTTGGACCAGTACTCTTCACACTATATATGCTCCCTTTAGGCAAAATTATTATACAGCATGGAATAAACTTTCATTGTTGCAGATGATACTCAACTATACTTATCCTTTAAACCAGATGAAACAAATCAGCCCAATAAGCTCCAAAATTGTCTCATAGACATAAAGACTTGGATGTCTAGAAATTTTCTCCTCTTAAACTCAGATAAGACTGAAGTAATTCTCGTTGGATCTGAAAAACTCAGAGCTAAATTTTCCGGTTTTGTAATGAACCTGGATGGCATTACTTTAGCTTCCAGTGCTACAGTGAGAAACCTTGGAGTAATATTTGACCCTGACCTGTCCTTTGGCCCACATATTAAGCAGGTTACTAAAACAGCCTTCTTTCATTTACGTAATATAGCCAAAATTAGGGACATTCTGTCTCGGAGTGATGCAGAAAAACTGGTTCACGCTTTTGTTACTTCGAGACTAGATTACTGTAACTCTCTATTACTGGGCTGTCCTAAATATGCCCTGAAAAGCCTTCAGCTGATCCAGAATTCTGCAGCCAGAGTCCTGACCAGAACCAGCATGAGAGATCATATTTCTCCAGTTTTAGCCTCTCTTCATTGGCTGCCTGTTGAATCTAGAATAGAATTTAAAATCCTTCTCCTTACATATAAAGCCCTCCACAACCAGGCACCACTATATATCAAAGACCTCATTGTTCCTTATATACCAAGCAGAGTACTTCGTTCCCAGACTGCAGGCTTACTTGTGGTTCCTAGAGTCTCAAAGAGCCGAGCAGGAGGCAGAGCCTTTGGTTATCAGGCCCCTCTCTTATGGAATAAGCTCCCAGTTAGTGTTAGGGAAGCAGACACCCTTCTTTCTCTTTATCTCTCTCTTTTATCCCCCCCTCCCCATAACAGTGTTGCATCATTAACATGTATGTCTCCTGTCTCAGCAGGTCTCCCTGGCCGGGAGTAGCAGTTCCTGTTGTCTGTTGTCTTTCTGTCCTCTTCCCCCCACACAGCAGAGGCAGATGGCTGCCTGTCCTGAGCCGGGTTCTGCCGGAGGTTTCCTTCCTGTTAAAAGGGAGTTTTTTCCTTCCCACTGTCGCCAGTGTGCTTGCTCAGGATGGGAGATTGAGTTGGACTCAACTCAATCTGTTGGTTTCCTTATATAGGCTGTTATGAATTGGCCTTCATTATGTTTTCCCCTCTGTCTGTAAAGCGTCTTGAGATGGCATTGCCGTGATTTGACGCTATATAAATAAAGTTGAATTGAATTGAATTGTCATTTTTTTCCTTTTTCACAGAATGAACTGATAAATAAACAGGTTGCTGATAAATAACATATGTTACTATGATAATTGTTTTCCACTGACTGAGGGGAAAGCTGAACGTTTGGTAGACTTCCAGGGCCGTACACATTGTGGTTTAGGAAAAGCAAAGACACAAACCAGTTCATGTTCTGGACAAGTGGAAATGGTGGATCTTAAACTTGATACTGAGAAGCTTTTCTCGAACTTCTGCCACATAGCAGATGTTTTCCAGCATCACACACAAACACACTCTGTTCTCCACTCGATTCTTCGTCCTCTCAGCTCTTCACACATCCCGCTTGTTGCCCCGATGTGAGCGTGGGTCCCAGTGAGATTCAGGTCAGAGATGGGAAGGCGGCTGGAATGTGATTTAGCCCCCCCACTGGCCAGACATGCAGCGAGTGACAGATTTAGATGGAAGAATGTGACAGAGGGAGGAGGAATAGACCTCATCTCTTCACCGCCAGCCCACACTTCTTATCCTTGCTGCCTTGTCATTTCGGATCTGGTTCAAACACAAGCATGCCAGATGGAAATAGCAAAGGCTGAGCGTCATAAATAAATATTGTGCATTAATGGAAATAAACTCAACTCAGGCAGCACTGATAGAAAATAAATAAACTACATATTAGAAATATACAGGAAATAGTTTACCGCTGTCTATGTTGCGAAGGCTTTTCTTTCAGTAATGTCAACAAAAACAAACAGGAAGGAATCAAACACCTAAGATGTGACAATAATGCATCCAAGCCATTCAGGATGTGACAATAAGTGGAATATTCTGTTGTGTTACTGTGTTTTCAGTACATTTGTCTCCCAGCACATCGTTCATGTTGCTGTCAGTTTTTTACCATAAAACCATGTTCTCAGTCTCTCATTTCACACAAGCCAGCAGGTTCCTTCAGCTCGTCCTTCAGGAGTCCGAGAAACAGGCGCTGTTTTCCCTCAAATCAAAAACAAACATGTTCTACTTCTCTCAGCAAACAAACAAAATAAAGTTCCGGAAAGCTCCAGAGTTTATGGGAGATTTCAGTCGGGAGATTGTAACTGAGTTTGTCTCAAAGAGCGAAAGTGACCTTTGTTATTTCTTTTGATTTCAGACAAATGACTGATAGTTTCAGAGCAGTACCATGGAGGGTCTATTCTTCACTCTGGAAAAATAAAATGATCTGTTTCAGGTTTCAGTGTTCACATGTAAACCAGGTTTGTGGAACCACCTTCTTCCTCCTGGTAATATTCCCAGGATGAGGAAAATCTTGTCTCAGAAGGTAGCAGGGAAACTGCAGTCTGGATGTATCACTTCCAGACTAGAACTCCTGGTCATTGTTCTGTCCTGGACACGTTGTGAAAAGTCTCCACCTGATTTTCAGAGATCATGTTTCTCCAGTTATGTCTTCTCTTCATGGGCTTTCTCTTCAATCCACAGTAGAATTTAAAATTATTCTCCTCACATATAAAACTCTGAAAAGAAAAGACCAAAGTGAAAGCATCTTTCAGACATGCAAGAATCTAGATTCCACACACAGATTACTGCTCTCAAAATGGCATCTTATCCGGTTTGGCCCACAGCGCGCGTCCACACCGTGGCTGTTTGGTCCCCTTTAACCAGACTGTGGTCCGCTTCCAGTCATTTTGCAGTATGAACACCAGCCGCACTCGGATGGGATGGGCTGGACTTTCCAGCCAGATGTCTGCCAACCACAATAACGCCAGAAGAAGAAGAAGATCCATCCATCCATCCATCATCCATCCACCCAACCATTATCCATCCATCCACCCATCCATCCATCCATCATCCATCATCCATCCACCCAACCATTATCCATCCATCCATCCATCCATCCATCCATCATCCATCCACCCAACCATTATCCATCCATCCATCCATCCATCCATCCATCATCCATCCACCCAACCATTATCCATCCATCCATCCATCCATCCATCTGAACTGCCTAATTCGTTTCAGAGTGGCAGGAAACAGGAATCAGTGTATCTCAGCATTTAGCAGGTGAGATGCAGCCCGACAGGTCACAAAGCCATGCGACATAGAATACATCACCAGTATTATTTTAATAGAAGTAACTGTAATCTATTATGTGTAAAAAAGTAAATTTTATTTCATTATGTTTAAAAAGAATTAAAAGCAGAAGGAAAACTAGTTTTATCTTCTCTTTCTTTCTGATTTCACAGCTTGAAAAAGTCTGAATGAAGAGTTGAGTCAGTTCAGGTGCAGGATTTCCACATGGAAATATTCTCAGCCTAAAAATAACTTCTAGATATGAAAAGTTGCTCACATTTTTATAATGTGAAACACTGTTAATTTGTTTCATTCCAGATATCTGGGAGAACATGTCTGTTTTTGTGATTTTGTCTACATATCAAATCAAATTTAATCAAAATTTATTCTGTGAAGTGTTGAGAAACTTCCTGAAAGTGACGAGTCATGAGAAAGTAACCAGCACAGTGTTTAGCTGGGACTTCTTGGCCTTCTGAAAAATAGAGTGAAACTTGTTGAGCTGAAAATATGATTAAAAGTCTCAGCATTTCCAGTCCAGCTGGTGTCAGTGTGTGCCCTGCAGGAATTTAAAAGCATATGAAAAGTAGCACAAAGTGATTAATATAAAAAAACACAACCTGATCAACATCTCGGTCCGACATGCTGCTACTTTACTGGTCTGAACTACTGCTTACACTGAGAAGAATGTGGAGCTTGAAGTAGGAGTTTGACATCCATGATGGCTTAATACTTTTATTCTTCTCATTCCAGACCTGTTGCATCCACATGATGCTGGCTGTGAATCCACAGGAAAATTTCATGGGCTCAGATATTCCACAGCCTTGCCCTCGCAGACATCATGGTCCCAGTTTGCAGACATCTCCTTTGGGTAACGTATGTGAAACATCAGGGTTGGCAGAGCATGTGGAACAATGGCTCCATGCTCTTCTACAAAAATCTGAAATCTTACAAGAGACAATCTCAGCTGGTCCTGGTCTTCAACATCCTGCAGTGTGCCTGTACAGCAAATAACAGACAAGTGCTAAAGTTAGCACATCTAACAAGCTGCAAACACATGTCTGACTTGTGACCTAACACCACACATCCACAAACCCACAGCCTCGTCCAGAAAGCGGACTCCAACACAGCCTGACCATTCATTTACCACAACGTCTGACAGTCAGCATCCGTCAATTAACGAACTTCAAGATCTGAGGTTCAATTCCTGCAATCATCGTTAGCAGCCTCGTAACCGACCCTACAGACAGGAGCTCAGCCATCACTGGCCCACTGACGTAAACGATCCTGTTTAAACAGCAAAGTTCAGAGAACGAGCAATAAAGGGGGTGGATGTATGGACCCCCCCCCCCCCAACGATCACAAGTCAGAGTACAGAAAGGAAGCAGGGAAGATAGCCATGATGGCAGCTGTGGATGAGACTTAATTTTAAAAAGCTGTGTAGTGAAAAAAGACAGTTTTTTTATTCCACGGTGTCTTTAGGACACCTGTGTGTCTGCCTGCTGGCTACAGGCTGGAGAGGAGGGGTGTGTGTCTGTGTGTGTGTACAGCCTACCTCATACTTTTTCCATGTGGGATTTACTTGGTCGGCAGTTAATAGGTGATAAAGTTCAAGGGGGAGGGAGAGGTGAAGGGATTAAAGATGGAGTGTCATTGGACTGGGGTGGGGATACGGGGCCACAGTGTTTGTCCACCCACAGACAGACAGACTTACAGACAGACAGACAGAGTTGCAGATATGCTGTGGTTTAGTGCTGCTGGTGCTGGGCCCTCTGCTGGTCAGTTTCAGGAAGGAAGGAAGAAACAAAGAAAGTATTTAATATCTTCCTTTAAAAGTAAAACTTTACTTTATCAGATAAAGGAACAGGATTAGTTACAGGACGATGCCTTGTTTGGTTATTTAAATATTGTTTGAATCAGGCATTTTCTGTATTCACATAAATATTCACTGATTTTTAAACTTTTAAATCTGAGAAAAGCTTTCATCACCGATGATGAAGGAACAGAACAGTTCCTTCTGTTCTGAAGGAACAGAAACAGTAGAAAGCTCCATGCTTTCCGTGGTGATTTCAGGGTCGCGTACAAGTCATCTTGAATGCGTTTCAGCCACATGTGAACGAAGTGGGACTACATGGTGGACGTGTTTGGAATAGGCGGTATGGTTATTTTAGTGTAACTGGGATTTTATTACTCAACTTAATGAGTTTGTTAGAGTTCTGCTCAATGATCAATAAGAGTTAGGACTTAACAAGCACTGATTGGTCAAATCACAAAAATTTCACGTGTTCACTTGTAAATTATTTGGATAATGGTGTTGGTTGTCAACAGTGGCCACATCTCGGCCACCAGAGGGATTCTTCTAAACATTGGCTACGGTTACATGATGTGTTTTAATTCAGAATTAATCATTCAGAATTAACATATTCTCCTACAAGTTTACATGAAAATAATTATTCCGAATGAAGGTTTACATGAAACACGTCCTTACTTAATTCCTCTTTAGAGTTGGGAAGGGTTCTGATTGGACGTATGACGTATACCGGACATAAACAGAGTTGGCTCCCTGCTTCTCGTCTTTTCAGTCATAACTTGTAAAAAACCACATAATAAGAACCAGTTTCGCCGCTATTTTTATTATAAATGTGAAGTAGCAGCTCAACACCAGCATACTACTTCACTTTCTGCAGCAACTGAGAAGGAGAAGAAAGACAGACCACCGAACACGGGAGGTAAAACAACGCGCGTCTTGGGGACAGGACAAGGTAACGAGCATGCTCAGAACGACCAGAATTAACTTAGAGCGGAACGAAGGTTTACATGACAGAGGAATGAAATAGTTCGGAATTAAAATGCGAATAAACCAGCCACTTACATTGGAATTAAGTTTAATTCCAAATAGAAATCAGCGTTAGGAATTAAATGTTTACATGGTCGATATTCATCAGTTTAAAGTGGAATTAACTTTTCTTCAGAATTAAAGAGGACTTAAAACTCCCATGTGAACGTAGCAACTGTGGTGCTGAAATTTCCCTCATAGTGGTCATAGATTAGCTACCCGCTATTTTTACTCTTGGCATTTAATGACGTTCCCATTAAAATCTAACTTTTTAGTTTTCCAACATTTTTCTCCCACATCTTTTACCCAGTGGTTTAAAATATAACACTTTTCACCACATTTTAATATAAAGGGAGCGCTACAGTTAGAATAGCTTTTCTTGGCTAGGCTATTTTTTATGTGTGCTAGCTTAGCGTCTGGCTAAAACCGGAACATATTTATGTTGAGAAGTGAAAAAGTTGCTTCATTTGACATTAAACTTTAGGCTTCCGTTACACATTAAAATGGCTCCAGCTGTGGAAACCAATGTTTGAGGATTAAAATGAAAGTAAAAAGTGTGACAACCAACTGTGTCTTCTCCTTCCCTAAAACCCAGGGAAAAATGTGGGATGTGTGAAATCAGTGGGAATTCTCAACAAAGCCCCAATTAACAGAGAAAAACATCTGGCTTTAAACATTTTTTATGTTTTCCATATTTTATTTGTCCATGGAAGATGCAAATCACTGCATTAACTACATCAGTCCCTTTTGTTTTGTTTTCAGGCTTGTATTTCACTCGGCTTTAAGCTGTTTCACTGCCTAAACTGAACCTAAACACAGCAAACACAGCGTGAACGTAAATTCATCCAAACAGCAGTTTCTAACAAAAGCAAAAGACACAATGACAACAACATTCATTCATTCATCATCCTAACCGCTTAGTCCGATGAAGGGTCACGGGGAAGCTGGAGCCTATCCCAGCAGTCCCTGGGCGAAAGGCGGGGTACACCCTGGACAGCTCGCCAGTCCATCACAGGGCATGAGAACAACATAAACAGGAAAATTAAAGACTTTTTGTCAGAACTGATGGTGTAATCAACCACTTGGAGTTTAAAGGCTGAAGGACTTTGTGACGAATGAGGCAGATTTTAAATTCCTTTGTGGTTGAAAGCTGAAAATATTTTTTATTTTTAATGTGGTATCTTTCAGTGGTTTTGGTCAATTCGTTGTTTTTTTAACCAACTATAAGAATTTTCAGGGATTTTTTCTGCGTTTTATTTAAACAGTAGCTGAATTTAAGGACTAAACAGAGTTTAATCGGTCTTAAATTCTTGCCTTTTTTTTCCAATAGTTGGTCCTGAAGCACATGTCTCCATGAAACCTGTGAAGTCCACCCCCTCTGGCTGGCATTGTGGGCTGCAGCCATGTTGTTTCTGGTGTCACAGTGGACTGCTGGCTGCTGGGATCGTACCCCCTTCTGCAGCTGATCCTCAGCTGGTGATGATACCTGCGTGTCATCAGTCCTGGCACTCTCGGCAAACCTAACAGGGAGGCTGAAAATTAAACAGGGGCTCCCATCACTGTCTGTGGCCACAGTAAATATGTGTGTACATATGTGTGTGTTCAGCGAGCGCAGGTGAAAGCCACGCTGGGACGTTTGTTTGTGGCCTTCAGCACCTACAATAAAACTTCAGTGTGACTCTTGTTTCTGTGACATCACACAGAAAATTCTAGTTGTATGAAATGAAAAGGCCTTGCTGTAAAACAAAAGCTTATCAGTATTCCTCACATTCTACCCCCCCACCCCTTGGTTTTACTTCATCCACTCTGCTTCTGTGACCTCCAGCACCTCTCTGAAGACGGTGACACCACCACCAAGTTGTTCAGGAAAACAAACGCACACACCCGTTTGTGCACATGCACAGAGACTTTTAGCTGTCCAGCACAAGCCAAAACCACACTTCACACCTGGGCTGGCTGGCGTTCATTGGGTAAGCTCCCACCTGGTGGGAGGGAGGGAAGAACAACACCTCGCCACTGTTAAAACAACCTCACAGCTCTGTGAAGAGGAGGTAAACAAAGGAGGCAGTGCAGAAAGTCAGCCGTTTGGCTGAATCTGGGACTGGTTCTGAGGAAACTACGTGTCACGTTGGGCCTTTACACACTGGGACTGATGCGGATATAACAATATGAAATTGTGACTAATCTGGAGGTAAATTATTCAAGAACCCTTTATTTGTCCCACAGACATTTACTGTGCAACAGCAGCAAAAGAGAGCGCTGGAAAAAGGCTCGGCATGGAATAAAATACAGATCATAACAGATCATTTAATAAAAAATAGATAAAAACAACAGAAAACTTTTCGACGTTTCTGTCTATGAAGAACGAGTGAGATGCGAAATTGTGAACAAATTATGAAAAATAAACTGGCAAGATAGACTCTGCGTTATGAGAGAGTGCTGCTGATGCAAAAGAAAAGACAGAAAGAGGTGCTGCTTCATCCTGTTCTGGAACAGACTGGAGAACTCCGGGAGTTTCATTGTTTAGTCCAGGACCTGAAGCTGGACCAGGACCTGAAGCTGGACCAGGACCTGGAGCTGGACCAAGACCTGGAGCTGGACCAGGTCCTGAAGCTGGACCAGGACCTGAAGCTGGTCCAGGACCAGGAGCTGGTCCAGGACCAGGAGCTGGACCAGGACCTGCAGCTGGACCAGGACCTGAAGCTGGACCAGGACCTGAAGCTGGTCCAGGACCTGAAGCTGGTCCAGGACCAGGAGCTGGACCAAGACCTGAAGCTGGACCAAGACCGGAAGCTGGACCAAGACCTGAAGCTGGACCAGGACCTGAAGCTGGACCAGGACCTGAAGCTGGACCAGGACCTGAAGCTGGTCCAGGACCAGGAGCTGGACCAGGACCTGAAGCTGGACCAGGACCTGGAGCTGGACCAGGTCCTGAAGCTGGACCAGGACCTGAAGCTGGTCCAGGACCAGGAGCTGGACCAAGACCTGAAGCTGGACCAGGACCTGGAGCTGGACCAGGACCTGAAGCTGGACCAGGACCTGGAGCTGGACCAGGTCCTGAAGCTGGACCAGGACCTGAAGCTGGTCCAGGACCTGAAGCTGGACCAGGACCTGAAGCTGGTCCAGGACCAGGAACTGGACCAGGACCTGAAGCTGGACCAGGACCTGAAGCTGGACCAGGACCTGAAGCTGGTCCAGGACCAGGAGCTGGACCAAGACCTGAAGCTGGACCTGGACCTGAAGCTGGACCAGGACCTGAAGCTGGACCAGGACCTGAAGCTGGTCCAGGACCTGAAGCTGGACCAGGTCCTGAAGCTGGACCAGGACCTGAAGCTGGTCCAGGACCTGAAGCTGGACCAGGACCTGAAGCTGGACCAGGACCTGAAGCTGGTCCAGGACCTGAAGCTGGACCAGGACCTGAAGCTGGTCCAGGACCAGGAACTGGACCAGGACCTGAAGCTGGTCCAGGACCAGGAGCTGGACCAGGACCTGAAGCTGGACCAGGACCAGGAGCTGGACCAGGACCTGAAGCTGGACCAGGACCTGAAGCTGGACCAGGACCTGAAGCTGGTCCAGGACCAGGAGCTGGACCAAGACCTGAAGCTGGACCAGGACCTGAAGCTGGACCAGGACCTGAAGCTGGACCAGGACCTGAAGCTGGTCCAGGACCAGGAGCTGGACCAAGACCTGAAGCTGGACCAGGACCTGAAGCTGGTCCAGGACCAGGAACTGGACCAAGACCTGAAGCTGGACCAGGACCTGAAGCTGGACCAAGACCTGAAGCTGGACCAGGACCTGAAGCTGGTCCAGGACCAGGAACTGGACCAAGACCTGAAGCTGGACCAGGACCTGAAGCTGGACCAGGACCTGCAGCTGGACCAGGACCTGAAGCTGGACCTGGACCTGAAGCTGGACCAGGACCTGGAGCTGGACCAAGACCGGAAGCTGGACCAAGACCTGAAGCTGGACCAGGTCCTGAAGCTGGACCAGGACCTGAAGCTGGACCAGGACCTGGAACTGGACCAGGACCTGAAGCTGGACCAGGACCTGGAGCTGGACCAGGACCTGAAGCTGGACCAGGACCTGGAGCTGGACCAGGACCTGAAGCTGGACCAGGACCTGAAGCTGGACCAGGACCTGGAGCTGGACCAGGTCCTGAAGCTGGACCAGGACCTGAAGCTGGACCAGGACCTGGAGCTGGACCAGGACCTGAAGCTGGACCAGGACCGCTTCAGGACCAGGACCTGGAGCTGGACCAGGACCTGAAGCTGGACCAGGACCTGAAGCTGGACCAGGACCTGAAGCTGGACCAGGACCTGGAACTGGACCAGGACCGCTTCAGGACCAGGACCTGGAGCTGGACCAGGACCTGAAGCTGGACCAGGACCTGGAGCTGGACCAGGACCTGAAGCTGGACCAGGACCTGGAGCTGGACCAGGACCTGGAGCTGGACCAGGACCTGAAGCTGGACCAGGACCGCTTCAGGACCAGGACCTGGAGCTGGACCAGGACCTGAAGCTGGACCAGGACCTGGAGCTGGACCTGGACCTGAAGCTGGAGCTGGACCAGGACCTGGAGCTGGACCAGGACCTGGAGCTGGACCAGGACCTGGAGCTGGACCAAGACCTGGAGCTGGACCAAGACCTGGAGCTGGACCAGGACCTGGAACTGGACCAGGACCTGAAGCTGGACCAGGACCAAGATGCTCGGCCATGATGATACAAGGTTTGGATGAAATAGCAGCGAAAGCGTCGCCTGCATAGAAACCGCTGATCAATCAGTCAACACGCCTTCTCTGATTGGTCGATTATGTATCTGTTGGATGCATATAAGAAGAAAAATCAACCTTAGTTAATAACAAATAAATAAAACTCACATCCTGGAATCCTGCTCACTGGAAGGAACTGAACGTTCATGTTGATTTGACGTTGACTCAATAAAAAATATTACCATGTAAAATATAGTAGGTGTGTGAAGGCCTTCAGAATCAAAGTTTGGCCGCCGATGACAAACTTTGCTAGTTGCAAGTACCTTCACCTGAGAGATGAGAAGACGCCTCTAGTCCGCACATCCAATTCTGATCAATAAACTTTACACACAGCAGTTGTTGAAAGCATCTTTAAGATCGTTAAAACCAACCAAACAAAGTCGTCTCCGCGCCAACTCAATGTGTCCAACTAAGCTAATAGCTACGCTAAATCCTGCTGACATCAGTACCAGAGGAGCCAATCAGAGATCTCAGGTATGTTGATGATATCTCATATCTTTTTATTCTACTTTTCCCATCAGGTGGTAAACTTGTTCCGCCACTACTCTGACACAACTCATACTAGGGAAGAGATGTGGACTACATTAAATGTAGTCATGAATTACTTTGTGTTTTTCTGTTTGTTTTGGACGAGAATTAACAATAAATGTTTTTAGAAAATGGTTGAGATGTTAAAAAGAACCTAATAATAATGTTGTAATGGTGAAATGATTGAAATGTAAAAAAAACACCTTGTTTGGGTTCCACATACCAAAACCAACTGGTAGAGACACTCAGGCAGGCTTATTTTCACAATTTCTTTGAGAAATTCATCAAAATCTCTGCAAGTTTACCTCTACCAAATGGTAGCCCAGGACCTTAAAGGGTTAAACACTTTCCTGGAAGTAAATTGCAAATATTGTAACAGCTTCTCCAATAGATAAAAACATACAGAACAAACAAAAGATGTCTGTTGGCAGGAACGATCTCCTGTTTCTGTCCTGTTTTTGTACCCTGCTCACTCCTACCAGGATGGTCTGGTGGACTTGGTTCCAAAATAAAAAGTCTCATCTTCCTCAACTTGGTTTGCTTTCACACCGACTTTCACTCGTAGCTTAATCCGCCTGCAACCTCCAGCAGTTCCAACGACTGTTCACTAGGGGTGACATTCCCCAAAACAACCACTGGCCAGGAAGAAGAAAGGCAAGAAGAAGAAAATCTGGCTCATTGATTGACCAGGACTGTAAAAGTCTTGTTTACCAGAAGTAAACAATGTAGTAACAACACATTTCTGCAATCTAGTTTCCCCTTAACTTCGAACTGGATCAGTTTTTTCATCTGAATCAGTCCAGTATGAGCAGCAGGCGAGGAGGCAGCGGATCTCTGTGCTTCTAGAGAAGAACTAGGCCGTTTAGTTAAAGTTAGCGTCCTCGCAGCCAGAGCTATCATAATAATAAATAAATACATGATATAACTAAACAGATCGTAATTACACAAGTTCACCTTAACAGGCTGTTAACAGGAAACAGAAATGACACAACTATATTTTATAGAAGATAAAAATATAATTAATAATATAATTATGATTATATGTTATGTTAGAATTACTTTGTAGAATACATTAAAATAAATTATTTAATATTCTAAATATCACGAATTAACAAAAGAAAGTATCATTGCATATTAGTAGAGGTAAAATACTGTATTTTAAAAAAAGTTGCATTGCTTTGTTATTAATTCATGCATGAAAGGGTTAATGAACTTTTAGTTATGTATTTACTTTTCAGTGTTATTTTTATGTCCAGCAATGAGGCTTGAAGTTCATAAAAGTGTCTCCATGGCACTTTAAATTTGGCAAACGTGGATTTGATTTGAATTTTTACAGCTTAAAAAGTGGCACCAGAAGCAGAATCTCCACGCTAACCTCTGTCATGACCAAACCTCCAGCTCCACTGATGTAATTACAGTAAAACATGGTGAGGTTTTGCTGAAACCACTCAGACTGATCCACAAAGGCACAGTTAACTATGAACTAGCTTGCCTTTCTCTGTTTACCTTGGTTTGACAGGGCCAGGGCCTCTCAATGCTAAAATCACTGCTGTGTGATGTTTACAGTGGCCTCAGAATCTAAGCAACAAATTACACTGTCATGGACAGATCCATGTGGGATAAAGAGGAGGAGAAGCTTCAAATGTTCACCATTGAACACCTTCAATGGCTGGTAATACAGAAGGCGTGGTTGCTTCTATTAAAATGTGTGCCTGAATCAATAAGAGGCATAATTGGAGTTGTTAGAGCAAATTATAACATAGCTATTATGTGTCTGTACAATGTTGCTTCGTAAACTGTTATTATAGAGGAAGAATTGCGTGTTTGTGTGTCTTGTGTATTAGAGTGAGGATTTGGGAAGTCAGTTTGAGACAGAGGATTAGATGTGATAGTTGCCTGTTTCTACTGTGATTACTACTCGCTGTATTGACAGAATGCTCACTTTTCTCTGCCTTTTGTCTAAACTACAATTTCCTCTATTGTACAGTCGTAATTTTGAGGTGTAGCAGCTCTGCCTCCTTTTCTACTGTTTGAAACAGTTGCAATCTTTATTTCAGAGGAACAGTAAGCACACATCCATGTTGTTGATTCATTGAGTCTTTAAAGATTTACTCTGTCTTGCAGACTTTTGCAGAAATAAAGATCATAAAATAAATAAATAAAACATTTTTATTTTGCTTTTTATATGCGTGACAATATATTCGTGACCAACAATTAAAAGCATATATTATTCATTTATTTATCTTTTTTTTCCATTTTTCTTTTAAGTCAGGAAGTGAAGGGCTATTTCCTGCCCCCCTACAGCTGCAGCGTGGCTGTTCTTACACGAATATCTTCATTGTGTCCATTACAATGCACACCAGGAAGCATGCATGCATGAGTGTTTGCATTTGCAAACAGAAAATCTCTGCACACACAGTCATTTGTGCACATGCACAGCTGTGATACAACATTTCTACATGCATGTTATATTTGGACACTTGGACATAAATCTGCATTTTAAAAAGCTAGACAAAAAGGCTCCAGGTGCTTTTATACAAAAGATGTAACATTAAATTACACAATTTACTACTAACAGACACAATTTATTCCTAACAGAAGTTTGTAGAAATGACACACAGATCAACAAGACCTTTCTCATCTGCACACCTTCTCTCACGTCTTGACGTCCATCATCATGTCCAGATCTAAACAGACGTTTTCCAGCAGTACGGCAATGATCGAGATCTTTTTTGGGACGAAGATGTGGTAAATAATGGTGTTATCATGGACCATTGTGGATTTACCATCTAGAGTCTCTGAAGACAACACTACATGTTGTGTCTGTAAACCTCCTGGATGGGATGTAATTGTAGATCTGTAGATCACCTAAAGCAGAGCTGTTCTGTTCCACTCTACAAGGGCTGCAAAGGTTTTCAATGTGTCACTGTTCGAACTCAACTGGCTCAAATTAAATGGATCCAACAGCCTATGAAGTTCTGCCCAGTGACTCATTTGTTTGACTTGGATGTGTTGGACCAGTGAACCATCCAAAACCTGCAGGACTCCAGCCCTCATGGGGCCAAATGGAGTAGCCTTGACCTAAATGGCTTGACCCACAGGTATGTACTACTGTTACTGAGACATTGTTGACGGTATAAATGACAATGTTCGGTGGTCATGTTTGGAGTTGTTAGGGTTTTAAAGGATGTGAGAAGCGGTTTAATACTTAATGAGTGAAAATCAGTAAGAAAACTCAGCTAGGACTGAATACAGCTGGTGTCGGTGTCATGGTTTGGACTTTTTTTTTGTGTCTTTTGTTCTTTCCTGTTTTACTTTGTAGTTTGACTCCCCTGTGTATTGTAGCCCATTTAGCTTCCTCTTCATTAGCTTACCTGGTTTTATTTTATGATTCATTTCACCTGTTCCTCGTTACTCCCTCTGTGTATTCATATCTCTTGCTTCGAAGTTTTGTTTGTCATCCTGTGATATCTTCTGTACAGTTTAAGAATGAAATCTTGATCCTGCCTCTCTGTTCCTGTAATTGGGTCCCCACACATCTCCATGAACCGTGACAGTCGGCCTATCAGCGAAAGTATGAAGGTTTCCTTCTGCATTCATTAAAGCCCCAGCATATGAAACTTATCCCATCTAGCGATGTGCTTATTGAATGCAAATGACTGTTTAAGTGCATTACTATCCGAAGCCAGAGTCACACATGTGACAGCTTCTTGCACAGGTTAGGGTGTGCTGTCAGGTGATCAAGTCAAAAGCACTCAAGACCGTGTGACTATCAACCCCCACCCCTCTTGACAGATCAACTGAAATAAATTGTGAATCATGAGGAAAAACTTGGCGGTACGACTTCTGTGAAGAGTAACACCAACTCCTGCAACAGAGCTTTTCCCCTGCAGGCTAGCTAACAGATTATCGTCTCTGCTGTTTTATACAGCAGTAACAGTAAATGATGCGACTCAATCAGGAGGATAAAGCAGCTGCTGGACTACCTGCCCTGTTTCCAACATAACGCCAAAATAAACTTCACTGTTAGACTGAATGAACTCACCTGTCCTGCAGAAAGCTTCAGCCTCCACATCAGTTCTGACCTTCATCAACTGTCTCCGTCTCCTAAACGCTACACCCGTGTATACCCTCCTTTTTTCCCTGGTAATTATTTCTTTTTCTTTCTTCAACGAGTATGGATGGTAGAGCATCTTCCAGCTGCTATACTGAAAGATGCCGATGCGACATGGCAACCTTCTGTTGGGTTGCCACCACCCATGTATTTATTAATAACTCATTCTAAGCCCTGAGAACACTTTCATTTGGATGTGATTATCATTAGACTTTAGTAAAATACGTATTTCTGACAGTGGTAATTGATTTTTACTAATAAAAGGCCAAATTAGTGAGACTGTACCTTTAACTATTTGTCATGATTGACGGGTCAACAGTTATAGCTGCTGAATACCATCCTGTATCCTCGGTTGTTACAGCAGAGATGAGGAAGCCTCTGACTGAACATGTCATTGTCTTTTTTAGTATAAAGTTTTGTCCAATTTCCTCTTTGCATAATCAGCACCAGGGATACAGAGCAGTTTATATGATAATAATCAAGCTATAATTTATAACTTACTTTATTCAATTATACACAATAATTCATAACATCTGAATGATATTTCCTTCATTTTAACTTGTCTAGTAAAGGCCTATGAGCTATTTGTTGATGAAATACAATGTGTAAGTTGCATTTCTGAGTCTGGTAAAGAATAAAATTTGCACAGAATTCTAAATGAACAATAAATTATGATGTAATACATAAAAAGCAAACAGTCTCTCATTGCTAGCAGTCTGTGGAAACTTACCATGGACATTCAGGCTGAGAAAAAGCCATTCACAACCAAAACATCGGCCACGGCAACTTACAGCATAACAGGTGACTGCTTACTGACACAAATCAATTTGGTGTGCTAATGGCCAGAGTCCTCCATCCAAGAGTGCTTTCATTGACAATGATGCTGTTCTATCAGGTACTGAGCAAAGTTGAAACAATTACAGTAATCTGTGTGTGGAGTGATGGTCCTCTATGTGGAGTGGAAGTGAGGTGAGTGGTGCTTAGCACTGATCATCCTGCCATGACAAGAAGAGACAGTCTGGATGGAGTAGTCTGGAGTAGTGTGCTGGTGTTTAATAGAAACCAGAGATACTGATGATGAATGTAGCCAACTTTTCACCAATACCAAAGAACCGGAGGAAAAACCTTCATCTTCTCTGTCAGAGAGGTGATCAGAAGCGTTTCCATTAGTTAGGGACAGGGACCATGGTTTACCTGTAGAATTCTATCAGGCTCTATTAAAAATATATTTCCATATCAAGCTAGATGAAGTGAATAATTTCAGAAAATGAATGAATGTGGCCATAGATGAGACTTAAAACTGAGATAAACCAGAAGATGACAGCTTTGTCGTTTGTCTCAGCTTCTTTACAACGATGAACAGGTGCAATTCCCTTATTACTTCAAACCGTCCAATCCAGCATGTTTAAACCTTTACCTGGTGAGGACATTTACCACCCTCCATGTCCTCCATGGAAACAATCGGCTCTTCTATGTGGGAAAAGTATATCTCTTTCTTCGTGCACACAGAGCCCAAAAAGCTGAATATGACTTATTATATCTCAGAAAAAGCAGAGCTATATGGTTTCTAAGCTGTGTTGCCTTGGGCATTAAGCACGGTAGTTTCCCCAAGGTAACGTGGTTTCAGGGAAGGGGTCAGACTTTAAAACTGGGGCACTGTCCCAGAACTATTCCCAGGAGGGGGCTGATCTCGATTCAGGACATTTTGAGTAAGTGGAGAGTACATTTTGACAACCTACCCAAACCCACCACCATGTTTCCAATGAGGAGGCAGTGTCTGTGGACTCTTCTGGCTCTGGCAATGCCACATCTACCGATGTGGTCAAAAAGCTCTTGGTGGCAGGGACTGGGGTTGGATCACATCATCTCCCCAGAGTTCCTCAAGGCTCTGGATGCTGTGGGACTGCTGTGGTTGACTTGCCTCTGCAGCATCACATGGACATCAGGGACAATGTCTGTGGGGTGGTGGTCCCACTCTTCAAGAAGGTGGTCCATAAGGGTGTCTTCCAACTACTGAGGGAATCACATTCCTTGGGAACCCTGGCAAGCCTGTGCAGGAGATACTGCTGGATAACTGAAACCCAGTCTGAGGAGAAGCAGCGTGGTTTTTGGCCCATGTCTGGAGCACCCTCCTGGTGTGGCCATGGGACTCACCATCACCCTAGCCATGATCCTCATCAAGGATCCTGATCCTGATGATTTTTAATTTCTCTGATTTATTTAATACAAATATTATTCTGTTTAACCTCAAAATGTATAGCATTAACAGTGCTTACGCACATGAAATAAAATTAAAAAAATGAAAGAACTAAGAAGTAGTTTTAAAAAAACATGGAGTTCATGTTGCTCCCCTAAAGAAGAAGAAATTAGGTAAGATTATGAAGGCTCCCTGGTTTAATTCCCAGCTTCGAGCTCTAAAACAGGCATCAAGGCGTTTGGAAAACAGATGGCGTTCATCAGGACTAGAGGAGTCTCACTTAACCTGGAAAGAAAGTTTAATCGTATACAAAAAAGCCTTACGTACGGCAAGAACAGCTTATTATTCATCATTGATAGAGGAAAACCAAAACAACCCTCGGTTTCTTTTCAGCACTGTAGCCAGGCTTACTAGGAGCCGGAGCGCTGTGGAGCCATGTATTCCTTTCTCACTTAGCTGTGATGATTTATGTATTTTTTCAGGAATAAAATTGATACTATTAGAGATCTTAGAGTATTAGAGATTTAGTATTAGAGATACTATTAGAGGCTACACGGTGGGACAGTGGTTAGCACTGTGGCCTCACAGCAAGAAGGTCACTGGTTTGATCCTTGGCTGGGGAGGGGTTTGGTCAGTGGCCTTTCTGTGTGGAGTTTGCATGTTCTCCCCGTGTATGCGTGGGTTCTCTCCAGGTACTCCAGCTTCCTCCCACCGTCCAAAGACATGAATGTTAGGTTAATTGGTCACTCTAAATTGCCCCTAGGAATGAGTGTGAGTGGTTGTTTGTCTCTCTGTGTGGCCCTGCGATGGACTGGCGAGCTCTCCAGGGTGTACCCTGCCTGTCACCCAAAGCCAGCTGGGACAGGCTCCAGCTTCCCCGCGACCCTGAATTGGATTAAGCGGTTTAGAAAATGAATGAATGAATGACTATTAAAGATCAAATCCACAATACTCTTCCTTCTACCTATAATGTTGAGCCTGTTGTGGTCTCTGAAGCATCCTTAGAACCAGGATCTGACTTGTGTCTAAATAGTTTCTGTCCTGTCCAACCCTCTGAATTAACTAAAATAATAGCTTCATCTAAATCATCCACCTGTATCTTAGACCCTCTCCCAACGAGCCTCTTTAAGGACATTTTCCCTTTAATTAATACATCACTACTAAGTCTTATCAATATGTCTTTAGTGACAGGATATGTACCACAATCATTTAAAACTGCTGTAATCAAGCCTTTACTTAAAAAGCAATCTCTGGATCCAGAGGTGATAGCAAATTATAGACCTATATCTAACCTCCCGTTTATGTCCAAAATTCTGGAGAAAATAGTTTCCGCTCAGCTACATGCCCACCTGAGCAGAAATAATTTATGCGAGGAGTTTCAGTCAGGATTTAGAGCTCATCATAGCACTGAGACGGCATTGGTGAAAGTTACTAATGACCTTCTTATGGCCTCAGACAAAGGACTTGTGTCCGTACTTATCTTGCTTGATCTTAGTGCTGCATTTGATACAGTCGATCATAACATTCTGTTACAAAGACTAGAACAGGTGGTTGGAATTACAGGTACAGTGTTAAGCTGGTTTAAATCATATTTATCTGATAGACTTCAGTTCGTTCATGTAAATGACAAGTCCTCCTCACAAACTACAGTAAGTCATGGAGTTCCTCAAGGTTCTGTACTTGGACCAATACTCTTCACGCTATATATGCTCCCTTTAGGCAAAATTATTAGACAGCATGGAATAAACTTTCATTGTTATGCAGATGATACTCAAATATACTTATCCTTTAAACCAGATGAAACAAATCAGCCCAATAGGCTACAAAATTGTCTCATAGACATAAAGACTTGGATGTCTAGAAATTTTCTCCTCTTAAACTCAGATAAGACTGAAGTAATTCTCGTTGGATCTGAAAAACTCAGAGCTAAATTTTCCGGTTTTGTAATGAACCTGGATGGCATTACTTTAGCTTCCAGTGCTACAGTGAGAAACCTTGGAGTAATATTTGACCCTGACCTGTCCTTTGGCCCACATATTAAGCAGGTTACTAAAACAGGCTTCTTTCATTTACGTAATATAGCAAAAATTAGGGACATTCTGTCTCGGAGTGATGCAGAAAAACTGGTTCATGCTTTTGTTACTTCGAGACTAGATTACTGTAACTCTCTATTACTGGGCTGTCCTAAATATGCCCTGAAAAGCCTTCAGCTGATCCAGAATTCTGCAGCCAGAGTCCTGACCAGAACCAGCATGAGAGATCATATTTCTCCAGTTTTAGCCTCTCTTCATTGGCTGCCTGTTGAATCTAGAATAGAATTTAAAATCCTTCTCCTTACATATAAAGCCCTCCACAACCAGGCACCACTATATATCAAAGACCTCATTGTTCCTTATATACCAAGCAGAGTACTTCGTTCGCAGACTGCAGGCTTACTTGTGGTTCCTAGAGTCTCAAAGAGCCGAGCAGGAGGCAGAGCCTTTGGTTATCAGGCCCCTCTCTTATGGAATAAGCTCCCAGTTAGTGTTAGGGAAGCAGACACCCTTCTTTCTCTTTATCTCTCTCTTTTATCCCCCCCTCCCCATAACAGTGTTGCATCATTAACATGTATGTCTCCTGTCTCAGCAGGTCTCCCTGGCCGGGAGTAGCAGTTCCTGTTGTCTGTTGTCTTTCTGTCCTCTTCCCCCCACACAGCAGAGGCAGATGGCTGCCTGTCCTGTCCGGGTTCTGCCGGAGGTTTCCTTCCTGTTAAAAGGGAGTTTTTTCCTTCCCACTGTCGCCAGTGTGCTTGCTCAGGATGGGAGATTGAGTTGGACTCAACTCAATCTGTTGGTTTCCTTATATAGGCTGTTATGAATTGGCCTTCATTATGTTTTCCCCTCTGTCTGTAAAGCGTCTTGAGATGGCATTGCCGTGATTTGACGCTATATAAATAAAGTTAAATTGAATTGAAAAATTGTGGATGTGGCATACGACTGTGCAGAACTCTGTGGGGAAGGCTTGAGGATTCTGTGCTGGAAGCTGATGAAGGTAGTCTGGTCTGGTCTAATTGCCAGCCCGATGCTTCAGATCAGCTGACCAGCTCTTCCTGGAGGTACCGAGGTCTAGGCGGAAGCTCAGAGGGACAGATTATTTTTCAGTCGCTGCTCCAAAACTATGCAATTCTTTGCCAATACAGGTTAGAGAAGTCACATTGCTGTTCACAGACTGATTATTCTGACCTGGCATTTCATCCAGGATGTCACTCTCATTAATTTCTCTAATCTATTATTTTTACTGTTGTAATGTTTTTACTTTTTATTGTTTTCTTTATTTTATCTTTTGCCTTTTACTGCTTATAATTCAGATGTCAGTCTACACTTTCTAAATGTTTTACCTCTATGTTCAGCATTTTGTTGCAGCTGGTGTTGTGTTAAAGCTGGAAACATCCAGGAAATATCCAAAACATGCAGTTCAGCAACCCTCGAGGGCTGACTTTGGACACCATTGGCCAGGGTTGTGCATGAATATGTTTATTGAAATGGTTGTTTCCTGTAAGCATTGAGCTGACTACAACACATCCCTAAATATAAAATTTTAACATGAACTTATCGGGATTACATGACGTTCAGCGCTACACCAACAGAATGCTAGATTGCCCACAATGCACTGCACACTCTAGCGTAGCCAAACTGCTCCTCAATCTAAAAAGGCAAATGGAGGTGAAAGGAGAGAAGCTGTAGACACAGTGTGTGCATCGTATGCTTTGAGTGGTTGTGATTACTTACAGGCAGGTTCCGGCTGGCCCGAAGGAAGAGCAGGACAATTCCCGATGCCTTGGGCCTACATGGCCTGACCAGCCTGCTTGTATGAATACAAGAGCTATAAAAGCACTGCGAGAATGTAGACCACCAAGCAACTCGTTTCCACGCTAATGTTCTTGTCCTGCATTCATATTATGGATACACTATTAGATTCCTAGGCTCACTGATAATAAATCTACAGTGTCTTGGCTATATTGTGTTTGTTCCATGTTTATATCTTCATTTGTTGTCTTGCAGTGATTAAAAATTCTTAGATACCCAGTTTTTTCCTGGTCTGGATGGTAGTATGAAAAATATTGGTGTCTTTGACATCTTGTCAAACCTGTTTGGAACTGGGAACCAGATCATTCTAAAAACTTATTGAAGTTTAGATTAGACTAATACCCATTCTCAGAAAAACATCTTTAAAAATCCCTCCCAGAGTTTTGCGTAAAGTTGCAAACAGACAGACAGATAAAAAAAAGCGGAACCTCCACCTCCTCCTCGGTAGTACAACTGATTGGCTTGCTTGGTTCTGGCATCCACCAGTAGACTGAACCATTTGTTCTTGTCAGATGTCATTAATAGGCTAATGCTGATTATCAAGATTTTTTAAAAAGAATAAATAATCAAGAGCAAAGTGCACAGAACATGTGAGAGGATGAGGAATGTGGTGGCACCAAAGGACTTGGAAAAGATGGAGGAAAGAGCTTCAGGATGAGGAAACATGCTGGTTAATAAATGGAGGATACAGGTGAGGCAGCTTTGAAATTACTGGGTGAGATTATTCATGCAGCTTAATATCAAAACGTCGATGAGGGTTTCAGAAACTGATCCAGTAGGTCCTGAATGTATTAATGTCCTTTATCTGGATCAGACTTTAGGTCCGCTATAAATGCTGTTGCCTCATTGGTAAGACGGGACGAACTGAGAGTTGCCTCTGTCTTTTGATCAAGTCAACAGCAAGATTTTCATCATTTCCAGCTAAATTTGTTGACTCTTTATCCTTGATGCCGTCTTTGTCATGCACTGCAGAATGACGAAAATTACAGACACCTGTTGCTGTCCAATAAAATTGATGTTACCGGGCAGGAAATGATGATTTTTGAACGGCTAACTACTTCCAAAGCTAAATGGGGAAAGTAGCTGTTTACTAAATGCAGTTTTATATCAGTGGATTAACGTTTTTGAGGGAAAAACAGCAAAGGTAAGACAGAATATTTAATTATGTTTTCAAACATGAAGCATAAATTCAGCCTTCTTTTGACGTTAACCACAAGGTAGCAGAATGTGTGTTGACATTGCCTTGCTGAAATAAGCAGGGACATCCCTGAAAAAGACGTTGCTTTCATTCAGCATGTTGCTCCAAAACCTGTTTGGGCTGTAAAAAGAAAGTAAGAAAATCAGCTTCACCAACTTCTAATCTGAAGAGGCGAGTGGAGCTGAACGATCCGACCAGTTTGAGAGAATATCAGCAAGTCCTGTCCAGTTTTTAAAAAGCTATGAAGGAAATAGCACATCAGTCCAGTTTGGTGGAGTGATGAGTAGGTCTCTGCTTTTTGCAGATGATGTGGCTCTGTTGGCTTCATCAGGCCTTTTGCAGCCAAAGCACCTGGAATGAAAACACCACTGAATCTGAGACCATGGTCATCATGGTCCAAAGTGTCCTCTCTAGTTCAGGATTGGGGTCCTGGCCCAAGTGGAGGAGTTCAAGTATCTCAGGGTCTCGTTCACCAGTGATGAAAGAATGGAGTGGGAGATCAACCACTGCTTCTCCGTCATTCCACAGGAGTCAGAGAAGGATACCCCCATCAGGTGAAGTGTTCTGGACACAGGACATGCTGGAGGGACTATGTCTCTCAGCTGTGTTGGAAATGTCTCAATATTCTCTGCGGAAGAGCTGGAAGAAAAGGGTCCAGGGAGAGGGAAGTCTGGGTTTCTCTGCTCCAACTGTTGCCCCGACAACACAACTCTGGATAAGCGGTAGAAGATGGATGGACGAAACATAAGACATTATGGTTAAATTACATCGTATCTGATTAAAAATGTTTTCAGAAGGGACGTTTATGACCTACATACGAGAGTGAGACTTCTAGCTTTTCACACTGAGCAGCATGTTCAAACTCTTCTCTCTTTCACTGCTCTTTTTTGGTCCTTTTCTAACTGAGAACTATGTCATACTTAGCACTTCAAGGTTCAGCACATATTGGGTAAACAATGCCACTGCCAAACCCATCACTTGGCTCGGCCCCAAAATCAATTCCTCACACTCTTCCTGGATTAGCCATGGATGACTTAATTGATTCAGCACAGTGATCAGTAAAGTGATCTTCAAACAAACAGGCTTTAGTAACTTGAAATGGGAGTGACAGCCACCAAAACCTGAACTCTCTTTAGATGACAAATCATTCCTCCAGGCGACAGACGTTATTCTTAACAATGCTGGCTGGATGCTGCTGCGGGAAAGATATCCCCCGCCTGTCCTACATTTCTATAGGCCACTACATAAAATGGGCGAAAAGCGAAGCAGAACAGGCAACGGGTCATTGCTGCTGTTCACTAATCGAGAAGTCTTGAAGATAAATTTCTGTGATAACAGATACGCCTCATGGTTGGCACGTGCCTCCGAGCTGTCTGCCAGAATGAGACGGAGAGTCTTTTTAGGGCTTTTTTTCCTGACTTTGCTTTTACACAACTGTTTAATCTTGCCTTACAGCAGCAGGATGACAGACAGAGCGATTAACACCAGTTTTATCAGAGTCCAGTTAAGCAGCCGCTCTCACCAGGCTTATTGTAGACAAGCCCAACAGAGGTAGTCCTCTCAGTTTTATCTGCAGCAACTGTGACTTATTCCCAGGAGTGTTTGTCAGCTCTGCGTCACTCTCCAAGCCGTGTGTTTAACATATGGGAAAGAATAACTCACTCACCACATTAACAAAGCTGGCCACGTTTCCTTTTTCATTTCCAAACTTCTCTCACATGGAGGCTTTAACGAAGCCCCAGGCAGTGGGTGGTGTGTTGCCACTGATCTGTAGAACATCAAGATATCACTCTCCTCCCAGGAGGAACTGGTTTCCACAGCAGAAAGGCAAGATTACAGGCGATGTGGGTGCAGGATTACGGCTGGTTTATGTTGTGGTCTGAGTGTGCCGAGGCGTAGCTCGGAGGGAAACTTTAAATGCAGGTGGATTCTTATTTTTTTTTCTATTAAAAAACACCAACCTATAAAATTTCTGTTTGTTTTTCTTGTATGTGCATAAAAACATTCCTTCATCACTTAAATTCTCAGACATACGTTAAGCTTCTGTGGAGACATTTCATTCTTACACAGAAATCTGAACAGTAATGGCAAAATAAATATGCAAAAAAAAGCCAAATATATCAGTTAATAAAACATACATTTTCAATGGGTAATAATTAAAAAAACAAAAAACAAAACACTTATTCATTTGTATTTCCATTTCAAAATATTATTTAATCTTTTAATGTTAATAAGTAATGAAAAAAGTTAATTAATCAATTCATTAATTAAAAAAAGTAATTAAACAACAAACAAATTCATTGGAAAATGTCAATTTTTTTAAAGTACATTTTCAAACTAGCATTTATCGTTTTTTAAAAATTTTATATTCATAATCTAATTTCACAATAATCAAATCTAAATATTAAAATACTTTGGACACGATGAATTTTTTAATGATAAGTAGGTTTTCCTGATTTTGAATCAGAGATGAACCCATCTGTAGAATCACTGCTATTACGTTTATGTAAAATGTTGACATTTATTGTGTGATACTGAGAATTCACCGTGCCACTGAGACACAAAATCTGTTTAGTTTACAGCAAACTTAACTTCACGTTTTTCATTATTGTTTGTTGACTCAAACCAACAAAATATGATTTATTCAACCACTCATATGAAACTTATCATGTCTCATGACAGTAAAGGAAACTTGTCAACATTGGCCAACAGTGCAAAACATTGCAGAATTAAAATGCACACAGCTTTACAGAAACAGTCAGGTTTACAGAGGTTTCCCTGCCCTCTCACTGTTAGGAAAATCCTGTCTGAAGAGAATTTTCTGTGTGATGAACTTAAAAACTCTGTTCCTGGTTGTGATTATTAGTCCATCAGAGGCATGATGGGAAATAAAGGCAGTCTGTCGTTTGATGTTCAGATGTTAAACAATCCTGAACTTTCAGAGTTTCTGGAAAAATTGGTTGTGTCTGCCAGTCAAGGTGTGTTTCAAGTCTGTCCTGTAACCCCCTCCTGGCTGAAGCAGAAATAACAGCAACCAGAAAAAGCATCAGAATGAGTGTAGAAATGACCGTGGAAAGGTTCAAACCACCTTTCTGTGTCACGCAGACAAGCTGAGGTGTTTATTCTGACTGGGTGTTTGTTCTCCATGCAGAGACAGCTGGCTTGATGCTGCTGAGAGAAAACCACATTCATTCATACCAGAGGCTAGCCCACCCCCGACACAGAGGGCTCCATCAGCCAGAAGCCAGCCAAAGTCCACAGCACAGCCGTAAGGATGCGCTGCAGGGCCCCAGCCACCCAGACAAGGAGGATCCCCATGACAACAAGCCTCCAGACAGCAGGCAAACCCTCCAGTGTGGAGGATCCCCAAACGGAAAGCCCTGGGGTTTAGAGTAAAAACAAGAAAAACGCTAAGAAAAGAGGAGAGCAACAGAAATAAAAGTAAATTTAAAGGAGTTGTGGAAATTAAATCAATAAATGAAAAAGTAAACCATTAAATGAAAATCAGCGAAAGCGAAGATAAAAAAAAGGTAGTTTGTCACATAATTTCATATTTCCAAGATGAAATGAGTAAAATCATGTTTGATTTGCGTGATCATGTGTTGGATCCATGTTGAGATAAACATGATTCCATCCAGCCAGACTGGTCATGTGACATTTAAACTGAAGGGCTGAGATCTGAAACCACCTAATGACGACATGTGGTCTGAGGTGTCAGACCAATTCTGTCATCTTCTGACAGAAAAAGTCTGTTTTCAGATGTTCACGCTCATTTGTTTCATTTAACTATTTATTCCAATGCTAGCTAGATAAATCATGCTAGCATTGGAAACATATGATGCACCAACCAGAACTCAGAGAGAGCAGCTCTCTACCAGGCGTTTTATTTGTTACTGATTGTTGGCATTATTATCTCCCCATACTAAAACAATCCTTTCCATTCCCAGATCCTGGCAGTGATCCGGATCACCATCAAACTTAAACTTCAAGTTAAAGCATGCAGTTAAAGAAACTTTAAGTGAATTAACTAGAAATCTAGAAGTCTTCAGAGTCCCATCCATCAGTCAGGCTACACAACCTGGGTGTTATCAAATCAAATCAAATCAAATCAAATCAAACCAAAGATACTTTATTTATCCCCGAGGGGAAATTCAAGGTTCAAGTCAGCTCTTCCAAGGTTACACATTTACATTTGACAAGTTTACAGAACGAACTGATACTTTGGCCCTGCAGCCGGTTTTTTAACGGCTGCAGGGCCTTGACGAAGGATGGGTGGGTGTTGCAGTTATAAGATGCAGATCAGAATAAATTCAGCTGACTCACTGAAGCAAACAGTTTATTACACAGCAAACACATTCCTGTAGCCTTTCAGTGCTACATTAGCATTAGCAAAGCTTAACATGGTAAACAGCATGATCTTCAGTTTCAGACTCAGAAGCAGGTCCAGGTGATCCCTGAGGATGTGAGAAAAGGTGAGACAATGCAGGCAGTTCACTTACTGATGATGATCTGTAGCTGATTTAGATGAAAGTGTCTTATCTTGAAGGAGCGCCGCTGGAAGGAGCGCCGCTGGAAGGGGCGCCGCTGGAAGGGGCTCCGCTGGAAGGGGCGCCGCTGGAAGGAGCTCCGCTGGAAGGAGCTCCGCTGGAAGGGGCGCCGCTGGAAGGGGCTCCGCTGGAAGGGGCGCCGCTGGAAGGGGCTCCGCTGGAAGGAGCTCCGCTGGAAGGGGCGCCGCTGGAAGGAGCGCCGCTGGAAGGGGCGCCGCTGGAAGGGGCGCCGCTGGAAGGAGCTCCGCTGGAAGGGGCGCCGCTGGAAGGAGCTCCGCTGGAAGGGGCGCTGCTGGAAGGGGCGCCGCTGGAAGGAGCGCCGCTGGAAGGAGCTCCGCTGGAAGGAGCTCCGCTGGAAGGGGCTCCGCTGGAAGGGGCGCCGCTGGAAGGAGCTCCGCTGGAAGGGGCGCTGCTGGAAGGGGCGCCGCTGGAAGGGGCGCCGCTGGAAGGGGCGCCGCTGGAAGGGGCGCCGCTGGAAGTAGCTGGAAGTAGCGCCGCTGGAAGTAGCTGGAAGTAGCGCCGCTGGAAGGGGCGCCGCTGGAAGGAGCTCCGCTGGAAGGGGCGCTGCTGGAAGGGGCGCCGCTGGAAGGAGCGCCGCTGGAAGGGGCGCCGCTGGAAGGAGCGCCGCTGGAAGGGGCGCCGCTGGAAGTAGCGCCGCTGGAAGGAGCGCCGCTGGAAGGGGCGCAGCTGGAAGTAGCGCCACTGGAAGGGGCGCCGCTGGAAGGAGCACCGCTGGAAGTAGCTGGAAGTAGCACCGCTGGAAGTAGCGCCGCTGGAAGTAGCTGGAAGTAGCACCGCTGGAAGTAGCGCCGCTGGAAGTAGCACCGCTGGAAGTAGCGCCGCTGGAAGTAGCTGGAAGTAGCGCCGCTGGAAGTAGCGCCGCTGGAAGTAGCTGGAAGTAGCACCGCTGGAAGTAGCGCCGCTGGAAGTAGCGCCGCTGAAGTTGGAAGTTGAGCGCCACTGTGGGGCGTCAACAAACAAACAAGGAGCTCCAACAGGTGACAGAAAATATTACCCCACCCTCCCTCATTGTTTCTTATTATTTAATTAATCTGACAAGAATCTGACCACAACCTGACTAGAACCTGACCAGAACCTGACCGGAACCTGACCAGAACCTGACTAGAACCTGACCGGAACCTGACTAGAACCTGACCGGAACCTGACTAGAACCTGACTAGAACCTGACTGGAACCTGACCAGAACCTGACTAGAACCTGACCGGAACCTGACTAGAACCTGACCAGAACCTGACTAGAACCTGACTGGAACCTGACCGGAACCTGACTAGAACCTGACCAGAACCTGACTAGAACCTGACCGGAACCTGACTAGAACCTGACCAGAACCTGACTATAACCTGACTAGAACCTTACCAGAACCTGACTAGAACCTGACCGGAACCTGACTAGAACCTGACTGGAACCTGACCGGAACCTGACCAGAACCTGACCGGAACCTGACTAGAACCTGACTATAACCTGACTATAACCTTACCAGAACCTGACTAGAACCTGACTAGAACCTTACCAGAACCTGACTAGAACCTGACCGGAACCTGACTAGAACCTGACTGGAACCTTACCGGAACCTGACTAGAACCTGACCGGAACCTGACTAGAACCTGACTAGAACCTGACCAGAACCTGACTATAACCTGACTAGAACCTGACCGGAACCTGACTAGAACCTGACTGGAACCTGACCAGAACCTGACCAGAACCTGACTGGAACCTGACCGGAACCTGACTAGAAGCTGACCGGAACCTGACCGGAACCTGACCAGAACCTGACTAGAACCTGACTAGAACCTGACCGGAACCTGACTAGAACCTGACCGGAACCTGACCGGAACCTGACCAGAACCTGACTAGAACCTGACCAGAACCTGACTATAACCTGACTAGAACCTGACCGGAACCTGACTAGAACCTGACCGGAACCTGACTAGAACCTGACCGGAACCTGTTTAGAACCTGACCGGAACCTGACTAGAACCTGACCAGAACCTGACTAGAACCTGACTAGAACCTGACTGGAACCTGACCGGAACCTGACTAGAACCTGACCAGAACCTGACTAGAACCTGACCGGAACCTGACTAGAACCTGACCAGAACCTGACTAGAACCTGACTGGAACCTGACCGGAACCTGACTAGAACCTGACCAGAACCTGACTAGAACCTGACCGGAACCTGACCGGAACCTGACTAGAACCTGACCAGAACCTGACTAGAACCTGACTAGAACCTTACCAGAACCTGACTAGAACCTGACCGGAACCTGACTAGAACCTGACTGGAACCTGACCGGAACCTGACCAGAACCTGACCGGAACCTGACTAGAACCTGACTATAACCTGACTATAACCTGACTATAACCTTACCAGAACCTGACTAGAACCTGACTAGAACCTTACCAGAACCTGACTAGAACCTGACCGGAACCTGACTAGAACCTGACTGGAACCTTACCGGAACCTGACTAGAACCTGACCGGAACCTGACTAGAACCTGACTATAACCTGACTATAACCTTACCAGAACCTGACTAGAACCTGACCGGAACCTGACTAGAACCTGACTAGAACCTGACCAGAACCTGACTATAACCTGACTAGAACTTGACCGGAACCTGACTAGAACCTGACTGGAACCTGACCAGAACCTGACTAGAAGCTGACTAGAACCTGACCAGAACCTGACTATAACCTGACTATAACCTGACTAGAACCTGACCGGAACCTGACTAGAACCTGACTGGAACCTGACCGGAACCTGACTAGAAGCTGACCGGAACCTGACTAGAACCTGACTAGAAGCTGACCGGAACCTGACTAGAACCTGACCGGAACCTGACCGGAACCTGACTAGAAGCTGACCGGAACCTGACTATAACCTGACTAGAACCTGACCGGAACCTGACTAGAACCTGACTAGAAGCTGACCGGAACCTGACCGGAACCTGACTATAACCTGACTAGAACCTGACCGGAACCTGACCAGAACCTGACTATAACCTGACTAGAACCTGACCGGAACCTGACCGGAACCTGACTATAACCTGACTAGAAGCTGACCGGAACCTGACCAGAACCTGACCAGAACCTGACCGGAACCTGACTATAACCTGACCGGAACCTGACTATAACCTGACTAGAACCTGACCGGAACCTGACCGGAACCTGACCAGAACCTGACTAGAACCTGACTAGAACCTGACCGGAACCTGACTAGAACCTGACTGGAACCTGACCGGAACCTGACTAGAAGCTGACCGGAACCTGACCAGAACCTGACTATAACCTGACTATAACCTGACTAGAACCTGACCGGAACCTGACTAGAACCTGACTGGAACCTGACCGGAACCTGACTAGAAGCTGACCGGAACCTGACCAGAACCTGACTATAACCTGACTATAACCTGACTAGAACCTGACCGGAACCTGACTAGAACCTGACCGGAACCTGACTAGAACCTGACTAGAAGCTGACCGGAACCTGACTAGAACCTGACCGGAACCTGACTAGAAGCTGACCGGAACCTGACTAGAACCTGACTAGAACCTGACCGGAACCTGACTAGAACCTGACTAGAAGCTGACCGGAACCTGACTATAACCTGACTAGAAGCTGACCGGAACCTGACCGGAACCTGACCAGAACCTGACCGGAACCTGACTATAACCTGACTAGAACCTGACCGGAACCTGACTAGAACCTGACTAGAAGCTGACCGGAACCTGACCAGAACCTGACCGGAACCTGACTATAACCTGACTAGAAGCTGACCGGAACCTGACCAGAACCTGACCAGAACCTGACCGGAACCTGACTATAACCTGACTAGAAGCTGACCGGAACCTGACCAGAACCTGACCGGAACCTGACCGGAACCTGACTATAACCTGACTAGAAGCTGACCGGAACCTGACCAGAACCTGACCGGAACCTGACCGGAACCTGACTATAACCTGACTAGAAGCTGACCGGAACCTGACCAGAACCTGACCGGAACCTGACCGGAACCTGACTATAACCTGACTAGAAGCTGACCGGAACCTGACCAGAACCTGACCGGAACCTGACCGGAACCTGACTATAACCTGACTAGAAGCTGACCGGAACCTGACCAGAACCTGACCGGAACCTGACTATAACCTGACTAGAACCTGACCGGAACCTGACAGGAACCTGACCGGAACCTGACTATAACCTGACTAGAAGCTGACCGGAACCTGACCAGAACCTGACCGGAACCTGACTATAACCTGACTAGAACCTGACCGGAACCTGACCGGAACCTGACCGGAACCTGACTATAACCTGACTAGAACCTGACCGGAACCTGACTATAACCTGACTAGAACCTGACCGGAACCTGACCAGAACCTGACTAGAAGCTGACCGGAACCTGACCAGAACCTGACTAGAACCTGACCGGAACCTGACTATAACCTGACTAGAACCTGACCGGAACCTGACTATAACCTGACTAGAAGCTGACCGGAACCTGACCAGAACCTGACTAGAACCTGACCGGAACCTGACCGGAACCTGACTATAACCTGACTAGAACCTGACCGGAACCTGACCAGAACCTGACTATAACCTGACTAGAACCTGACCGGAACCTGACTAGAACCTGACTAGAACCTGACCGGAACCTGACTAGAACCTGACCGGAACCTGACTATAACCTGACTAGAACCTGACCGGAACCTGACCGGAACCTGACTATAACCTGACTAGAACCTGACCGGAACCTGACCAGAACCTGACTATAACCTGACTAGAACCTGACCGGAACCTGACTAGAACCTGACTAGAACCTGACCGGAACCTGACTAGAACCTGACCGGAACCTGACTATAACCTGACTAGAACCTGACCGGAACCTGACCGGAACCTGACTATAACCTGACTAGAACCTGACCGGAACCTGACTAGAACCTGACCGGAACCTGACTATAACCTGACTAGAAGCTGACCGGAACCTGACCGGAACCTGACTATAACCTGACTAGAAGCTGACCGGAACCTGACTATAACCTGACTAGAACCTGACCGGAACCTGACTATAACCTGACTAGAAGCTGACCGGAACCTGACTATAACCTGACTAGAACCTGACCGGAACCTGACTAGAACCTGACCGGAACCTGACCTACACTGTGCTCTGTTAGTGAGGGAGGGGAGAAGTTATGGGTGCACCTCAAGCAGCGGTAAACACGTGAACAACTGCCCACGCTCTCAGGAGCGACTCTCAGTAAGTCTGGAGGAAGAAAATCCAGTGATGTGGGTTCATCTGATGTAGTTTTCATCTGTCACAGCTGGAATCCAGAAGTTTCCTCCTCATTCTGTAGCTGCTGTGAAACTCTAGAGCAGCCCGATATTTTAGTGGTCATAATAACATCTGGATGGATTATTGTTAGTAGTAGTAGTAGTAGTAGTAGTAGTAGTAGTAGTAGTATTACAGATTACGTAATTTTTCTAATGTCAATATAAGCAAATTCAGACATATTTTTGTTTAATTGTATCAAATATTTTGTTTAATTATATTGACTTTTCATGCCGGTCAGTCACCATATGGACACACATGCAGCTCACGTGTCCTCTCCACCTGGGATGTTTCTGTTTGGCCACACATGGAAACACTGAAAATCTGTTCCAACACTGAAACTGACCAAACCTGTCAACATTTCCAGCATTATATGATGTCTTTTTTTAATTCCAGTTTTCATTTGATGCAATTTTGTCACATTTCTGAATGACTGGAGTCTGGAAACACGGGGAGTGAAGGGAAACTTGGATGAGAGGCCATCGGGGCAAGATCAGGCTTGTTCTTTCTAAATGGAACAGCCCCAGTGATCTTCCCCTCACAGAACTGCCGTCTGCCTTCATGAGAAGTGCATTAAAATGTTCATGTGACGTGTTGCTGCCTCACATCGAGCTTCCGGCATCCACGCTGAGCCTCCTCTGGTGGGATGTGCCATGAATCTATCACCAGCTCTTCCTGCTGGTTGCTTGCTCTGCATGTTCTGACATGTCTTCTGCAGCACACTGAAAGTACAGGTGTTATTAAACTATATTTTCATGTTTGTTTCTGAAATAGTTTCCTTTTTCTGATGTTGGAGTCACTTTAGGACAAGTCATGAACTTTTAGCACGTTTGTTTGTTTTCCGTTGGGTCAGTTTTGGGTCGGTTTTGACCCGAAGACAACGGGACATTTAGGCTAATCTTGTGTCCATTTTCGCTTTACAAGGGCAGTCATCTGATGAAGCGTTAACGGGGGCCACTAAAAAACCTTGTTATTTGGCTCGGGGCGATGTTTTCTTATTAGTGTTATTGCAACTCTTAAAGCCACACAATGTAGGATTATCCAAAGTAAACAGTTTTTGATTTTTTTAAACAATTTCTGTCCTTCATTTTATTAATTCAGCAGATGACTGCAGAAAACATATTAATCACTTCATTATAACCTACAATCCAGGCCTTTTTGTAAACGGTCTCGTGTGCCACCCCTTCCCAGAATGGGCCCCGGCCCCCTTGTTAAACATTTTATGGGTGCACCACTGCTTTATTTACTCTTAGCATGCTATATTGGGCTCCACTGCTCCCTAATTCTCCTGGTGTTTCTTGAAGTGATTTTGGGAACATTAGGATACATTTATGTGAGTATTGTTGTCATTAACTTGTTCTCTCTTCCCCACACTAAGCTGGTTTCCAAAGCTAAACATTTAACCCCCTCTTTGCCATCCCACACTGGTCCATTTTACGTTGCTGATTTCTATGAATACTCATTCCTGAGACAACTATGCTCATTCCTGGATAAGTGGAGCTGCTTTTCTGGGGTTTTCAGTAAAAGTAATGCGCTTTTCATTCAGGAGGAGAAAACATTTCATGTTGTACTGTGTTCCAGCTGAATTTACTCTGACACAGTAACACACATCTTGATTCTGACACTTCTGCAGTAATCTCACATGTCTCAGCTTTCTGTAGAGACCAGATTATAAATACAACCCTTGTAGTTGTGAGATATAATTCATTTATGTTGGAGATGTCATTTCAGGCAGGAGGTTGAAAAATCTACCTGTGATGAAGAGATTAAGTCCTACAAAGCACATTTGCTTCTTATTATCTTTAAATTTTGTCTTTTTTATGAAAAGAGGCGTTAAAAGAACATGTAAAAAAAACAAACTCCTTTTTAATCCAAATCATGCTGATCACGTTGCTGAATTTACCAACTAAAGATGGAGCTGACGATGAGAGGAAAGACTTTACAGATTACTGAGAAAAAAAGAGAAATCAGGTTGAGCAATGGAGCTAGAGAGGTGAAAGCAACATTGCTGGAGAAATAGAGTGTGCTAAGGTGTAGAAGGGGGGTTTGATGAAGAGGATGGTGGTGGAGGTGGTGAGGTTTAGTGTGAAAGGGGTTAATAGCAAAGTGGAAGCTCAGAGCTGATCGAAATGCAGAGCGCGTCCCTCCAGCCCTGTGCTCAGTGATGAGTTGGAGCTGAGATCTGGCGCTCGCTATAAAGGAGCTCATTGAAAATAATTCAGAGTGACGGCTGTGCAGAAGAGAAACAGGGGAGGAGGGGTGGTGGTGGTGGCGGAGGGGAAGGAGGAAAGAAAGTGGGGGGAGAAGGTGGTGTGGCTATGATAGAAGCTAGATGGAAAGTGAAAAGGGTAGAGGGGAGAGAAGGAGAGGTGCAGATTGAAAGACGAGGGGAGACGGGCGTGGACGGCGGCTGATAAGGTGAGAGGGTTCAGAATCATGAAGAGTCTGGAAAGTAAAAATAACAACGAGTTTGTTAGGAAAACGCAGCTTTGTGTCAACATGAGACGAGCGTAAACAGGGCTGGACTGAGAAGCAGACCTTCGTTCAGGTCAGACATCAGGAAGCGCAGCTTTATTATGGACTTCTATCATCAGCTCTGATGGAGACACAGACGTTTGTTTTCAGTCACGTCTGACAATTCAAGGTGACTGAAGTCAGGTCACGCTTGTGCTTTTCCAGCCAGGCATTTAAATGACCACATGTCGACTTTTCCATGCGATCTCGGTGCTGCTGACTGATAATGGGACTAAAACATTTTCCTCACATGATGTCGTTTCAGTTTAAATGATTATATAATGACCATTTTAAATAATAAATACTTCTCTCAGCTGAATTCATCATGTTAAGGTGTATTAAGTTGGATTTGGATTAGTGACATCATCATGGAGTATGTTTTATGCTGAGTTAACATGCTGGGTGTTCTTTTTATTTATTTTCCCGTAGTGCCTGATTAACGATATTATTATTAACTTTGTGTGTGTTCTAGTGTCCTGTACTGTTCAGTGGATTCACATCTGTATGTGTTGACATGGCAGCTGCTGTGTTGGGCGAACTGAAAACCACGTCCACAGGAGTGTTAGGCAACAACAAAACCAGTTATTTTCCTCAGTCTTAGCATCTGGTACATTTCGCTCCTGAAGCAACGTCTCTGTGAGGGTTTAGTGCCGCTACATACTCACATCATGCACAGGTTGTGGTACAGCCAACACAAAGTTGATGGAAGAATGTGCAGACCCTCACGCACACTCTGACCCAGACATACGCTGGTTCTGGTTCTGGTTCAGGGGAAACTGGCGACACAGATGGTCAGGTGGGGAAGTGAAGCTACACAGCATCATGATTCCCCTCAGACATTAAATTTCACTCCTTATCAGACTTTAATCATTGATCAACTTTCTGATATGCATTAAAACAGCAGTTTTATCCGTTTGCACTGATGAGCCCGGATTATGCATCAGGACCTTTTAAAAGGTCTTTAAATCAAAGTCTGCACGTTTCTTCTCAGCATGACGTTGCTCTCTGATGGTCACAGCGGTGATGTGTACCAGAAATAACATGTAGTTATGATAAAATGTGAGACAATCGGACTATTGATGTAAACATTTAAATACTGTGGTGACACTGGTGGGAGATGAGGAGGACACAAGCAAAGATGACTGTCTCATTCAACTTGCTGTTTTCCATTCAAATGGAGGACCATCCAGGCTGTTTGCTCCCCGATAGGGAGGAAATTCTAACCAAGAGAAGAAAAAGAAAGAAGAGTGTACACGGCTGTAGCGTTTAGCAGATGGAGACGAGTTGATGAGGGACTTAAGAAACGAGGTGGAGGTGGCAGCTTTCTGCTGGACAGGTAAGTTCATTCAGTCTAATGGTGAAGTTTATTTTGGCGTTACGTTAGAAACAGGGCAGGTGGTCCAGCAGCTACTTTATCCTCCCGTTTGAGTCGCATCATTTACTGTTACTGCTCTATAAAACGGCAGAGATGCTAATCTGTTAGCTAGCCTGCAGTGGAAAGCAGTAGCTTAGTCCCAAACACATGTAGGACATGCTTGTAACTTATTGGCATCAATAACGAAACTGATTTATGGATTGTTCTGTCACGTGATGAGACACTTGTAGAGTGTAGTTGGAATAATAATAAACAAAAAGCACAAGTAGAGGCAAATGTGAGGCTTCTCATAAAAACACCAAACACAAAAAGATTTTACAAAACACAATCCATTGTCTTTTGAGGAATTAAGGTAAAATATGTGACTACAAAGGATACCAAATCAAGAGCCATGCAGGAGCCGAAGGAGCCGGCTCTTCTAAGGGAGTCAGAGCAAAAGAGCTGAACATCAGCAGATCATCCAGATGCTGCATCCAAAGCTTTAACTAAAAGATCTGAACAAATCACACCAGTTTTAACTTCTTTACACTTTTTTCCAGTTTATACTGGTTTCCAGTTAATCTCAGAATATATTTTAAAACCCTAAATATGGTTTACAGGTTCCCAGAACGGTTTAGGCCCAGATAACATCTGTGATGTGATCAGAGAATATCAAACAACTAGAGCGCTTAGATCCAAAGTCCAGACCAGAGACCAGACCAGAGTCCAGACCAGAGACCAGACCAAAGTCCAGACCAGAGACCAGACCAGAGTCCAGACCAGACACCAGACCAGAGACCAGACCAAAGTCCAGACCAGAGACCAGACCAGAGACCAGACCAAAGTCCACACCAGAGACCAGACCAGAGTCCAGACCAGAGACTAGACCAGTGTCCAGACCAGACACCAGACCAGAGACCAGACCAAAGTCCAGACCAGAGACCAGACCAGAGTCCAGACCAGAGACCAGACCAGAGTCCAGACCAGAGACCAGACCAAAGTCCAGACCAGAGACCAGACCAGAGACCAGACCAAAGTCCAGACCAGAGACCAGACCAGAGTCCAGACCAGAGACCAGACCAAAGTCCACACCAGAGACCAGACCAAAGTCCAGACCAGAGACCAGACCAAAGTCCAGACCAGTGACCAGACCAGAGTCCACACAAGAGACTAGACCAGAGTCCAGGCCAGAGACTAGACCAAAGTCCACACAAGAGACTAGACCAGAGTCCAGACCAGTGACCAGACCAGAGTCCACACAAGAGACTAGACCAGAGTCCAGGCCAGAGACCAGACCAAAGTCCACACCAGAGACCAGACCAAAGTCCAGACCAGAGACCAGACCAGAGTCCATACCAAAGTCCACGCCAGAGACCAGACCAAAGTCCACACCAGAGACCAGACCACAGTCCACATCAGAGACCAGACCAGAGTCCACACCAGAGACCAGACCAAAGTCCAGACCAGAGACCAGACCAAAGTCCAGACCAGAGACCAGACCAAAGTCCAGACCAGTGACCAGACCAGAGTCCACACCAGAGACCAGACCAGAGTCCACACCAGAGACCAGACCAAAGTCCAGACCAGAGACCAGACCAAAGTCCAGACCAGAGACCAGACCAAAGTCCAGACCAGTGACCAGACCAGAGTCCACACCAGAGACCAGACCAGAGTCCACACCAGAGACCAGACCAAAGTCCACACTAGAGACCAGACCAAAGTCCAGACCAGAGACCAGACCAAAGTCCAGACCAGAGACCAGACCAAAGTCCAGACCAGAGACTAGACCAGAGTCCACACCAGAGACCAGACCAAAGTCCAGACCAGTGACCAGACCAGAGTCCACACCAGAGACCAGACCAGAGTCCACACCAGAGACCAGACCAAAGTCCACACTAGAGACCAGACCAAAGTCCAGACCAGAGACCAGACCAAAGTCCAGACCAGAGACCAGACCAAAGTCCAGACCAGTGACCAGACCAGAGTCCACACCAGAGACCAGACCAGAGTCCAGACCAGAGACCAGACCAAAGTCCACACTAGAGACCAGACCAAAGTCCAGACCAGAGACCAGACCAAAGTCCAGACCAGAGACCAGACCAAAGTCCAGACCAGTGACCAGACCAGAGTCCACACCAGAGACCAGACCAAAGTCCACACTAGAGATAAGACCAAAGTCCAGACCAGAGACCAGACCAGAGTCCAGACCAGAGACCAGACCAAAGTCCAGACCAGAGACCAGACCAAAGTCCAGACCAGACACCAGACCAGAGTCCAGACCAGAGTCCAGACCAAAGTCCAGATCAGTGACCAGACCAAAGTCCAGACCAGAGACCAGACCACAGTCCACACCAGAGACCAGACCAGAGTCCAGACCAGAGACCAGACCAAAGTCCAGACCAGAGACCAGACCAAAGTCCAGACCAGAGACCAGACCACAGTCCAGACCAGAGACCAGACCAAAGTCCAGACCAGAGACCAGACCAGAGTCCAGACCAGAGACCAGACCAAAGTCCAGACCAGAGACCAGACCAGAGTCCAGACCAGACACCAGACCAGAGACCAGACCAAAGTCCAGACCAGAGACCAGACCAGAGTCCAGACCAGAGACCAGACCAAAGTCCACACCAGAGACCAGACCAAAGTCCACACTAGAGACCAGACCAGAGACCAGACCAAAGTCCAGATCAGTGACCAGACCAAAGTCCAGACCAGAGACCAGACCACAGTCCACACCAGAGACCAGACCAAAGTCCACACTAGAGACCAGACCAAAGTCCAGACCAGAGACCAGACCAAAGTCCAGACCAGAGACCAGACCAAAGTCCAGACCAGAGACTAGACCAGAGTCCACACCAGAGACCAGACCAGAGTCCACACCAGAGACCAGACCAAAGTCCAGACCAGTGACCAGACCAGAGTCCACACCAGAGACCAGACCAAAGTCCAGACCAGAGACCAGACCAAAGTCCAGACCAGAGACCAGACCAGAGTCCAGACCAGTGACCAGACCAGAGTACACTCCAGAGACCAGACCAGAGTCCACACCAGAGACCAAACCAAAGTCCACACTAGAGACCAGACCAAAGTCCAGACCAGAGACCAGACCAAAGTCCAGACCAGAGACCAGACCAAAGTCCACACCAGAGACCAGACCAAAGTCCAGACCAGAGACCAGACCAAAGTCCAGACCAGTGACCAGACCAGAGTCCACACAAGAGACTAGACCAGAGTCCAGGCCAGAGACTAGACCAAAGTCCAGACCAGAGACCAGACCGAAGTCCACACCAGAGACCAGACCAAAGTCCAGACCAGAGACCAGACCAAAGTCCAGACCAGAGACCAGACCAGAGTCCAGACCAGTGACCAGACCAAAGTCCAGACCAGAGACCAGACCAGAGTCCACACCAGAGACCAAACCAAAGTCCACACTAGAGACCAGACCAAAGTCCAGACCAGAGACCAGACCAAAGTCCAGACCAGAGACCAGACCAAAGTCCACACCAGAGACCAGACCAAAGTCCAGACCAGAGACCAGACCAAAGTCCAGACCAGTGACCAGACCAGAGTCCACACAAGAGACTAGACCAGAGTCCAGGCCAGAGACTAGACCAAAGTCCAGACCAGAGACCAGACCGAAGTCCACACCAGAGACCAGACCAAAGTCCAGACCAGTGACCAGACCAGAGTCCACACAAGAGACTAGACCAGAGTCCAGGCCAGAGACTAGACCAAAGTCCACACCAGAGACCAGACCAAAGTCCAGACCAGAGAGCAGACCAAAGTCCACACCAGAGACCAGACCAGAGTCCAGACCAGAGACCAGACCAAAGTCCAGACCAGAGACCAGACCAGAGTCCAGACCAGAGACCAGACCAAAGTCCAGACCAGAGACCAGACCGAAGTCCACACCAGAGACCAGACCAAAGTCCAGACCAGTGACCAGACCAGAGTCCACACAAGAGACTAGACCAGAGTCCAGGCCAGAGACTAGACCAAAGTCCAGACCAGAGACCAGACCAAAGTCCAGACCAGAGACCAGACCAAAGTCCACACCAGAGACCAGACCAGAGTCCAGACCAGAGACCAGACCAAAGTCCAGACCAGAGACCAGACCAAAGTCCAGACCAGAGACCAGACCAAAGTCCAGACCAGTGACCAGACCAGAGTCCACACCAGAGACCAGACCAGAGTCCACACCAAAGTCCAGACCAGAGACCAGAGTCCAGACCAGAGACCAGACCAAAGTCCAGACCAGAGACCAGACCAAAGTCCAGACCAGAGACCAGACCAAAGTCCAGACCAGTGACCAGACCAGAGTCCACACCAGAGACCAGACCAGAGTCCACACCAAAGTCCAGACCAGAGACCAGACCAGAGTCCAGACCAGAGACCAGACCAAAGTCCACACCAGAGACCAGACCAAAGTCCAGACCAGAGACCAGACCAAAGTCCAGACCAGTGACCAGACCAGAGTCCACACAAGAGACTAGACCAGAGTCCAGGCCAGAGACTAGACCAAAGTCCACACAAGAGACTAGACCAGAGTCCAGACCAGTGACCAGACCAGAGTCCACACAAGAGACTAGACCAGAGTCCAGGCCAGAGACCAGACCAAAGTCCACACCAGAGACCAGACCAAAGTCCAGACCATAGACCAGACCAGAGTCCATACCAAAGTCCACGCCAGAGACCAGACCAAAGTCCACACCAGAGACCAGACCACAGTCCACATCAGAGACCAGACCAGAGTCCACACCAGAGGCCAGACCAAAGTCCAGGCCAGAGACCAGACCAAAGTCCAGACCAGAGACCAGACCAGAGACCAGACCAGAGACCAGACCAGAGTCCAGACCAGTGACCAGACCAGAGTCCACACAAGAGACTAGACCAGAGTCCAGGCCAGAGACCAGACCAAAGTCCAGACCAGAGACCAGACCAAAGTCCAGACCAGAGACCAGACCAGAGTCCATACCAAAGTCCACGCCAGAGACCAGACCAAAGTCCACACCAGAGACCAGACCACAGTCCACATCAGAGACCAGACCAGAGTCCACACCAGAGGCCAGACCAAAGTCCAGGCCAGAGACCAGACCAAAGTCCAGACCAGAGACCAGACCAAAGCCCAGACCAGAGACCAGACCAAAGTCCACACCAGAGACCAGACCAGAGTCCACACCAGAGACCAGACCAGAGTCCAGACCAGAGACCAGACCAAAGTCCACACCAGAGACCAGACCAAAGTCCAGACCAGAGACCAGACCAAAGTCCACACAAGAGACTAGACCAGAGTCCAGGCCAGAGACAAGACCAAAGTCCACACCAGAGACCAGACCAAAGTCCAGACCAGAGACCAGACCAAAGTCCAGACCAGAGACCAGACCAAAGTCCACACCAGAGACCAGACCAGAGTCCACACCAGAGACCAGACCAGAGTCCAGACCAAAGACCAGACCAAAGTCCACACGAGAGACCAGACCAAAGTCCAGACCAGAGACCAGACCAAAGTCCACACAAGAGTCCAGGCCAGAGACAAGACCAAAGTCCACACCAGAGACCAGACCAAAGTCCAGACCAGAGACCAGACCAAAGTCCACACCAGAGACCAGACCAAAGTCCAGACCAGAGACCAGACCAAAGTCCACGCCAGAAACCAGACCAAAGTCCAGACCAGAGACCAGACCAAAGTCCAAACCAGAGACCAGACCAAAGTCCACACCAGAGACCAGACCAAAGTCCAGGCCAGAGACTAGACCAAAGTCCAGACCAGAGACCAGACCAAAGTCCAGACCAGAGACCAGACCAAAGTCCACACCAGAGACCAGACCAAAGTCCAGACCAGAGACTAGACCAAAGTCCACACCAGAGACCAGATCAAAGTCCAGACCAGAGACTAGACCAGAGTCCACACCAGAGACCAGACCAAAGTCCAGACCAGAGACCAGACCAAAGTCCACACCAGAGACCAGACCAAAGTCCACACCAGAGTCTAGGGAATAGACCAGACCAGAGTCCAGATGAAACATGGAGAAGCAGAAATTAGCTGTTATGCTGCAAAGCTGGGCGGAGCTTCTTGACGTCTGAACAGCTAAATAGTGTCTTATTGGGCAGTTCCCACTGCCGCCATGTTAGCAGACAGCTTCTTGGGTGTAGTCTCTCCCAGAAAACACAAAAATGGCCAAAGAGGTGGAGCTTAGAGGGGGGGCTGTGAGCGTGGGGTGGATAATTGACATCTAACGATCTCAGAACTGCCAGTAGCTAAGAGCTAACTGAGTGAACACGGAGATAACAGGAGCTAACAGGAGCTAACCAGCTAACAGAGACAAGCAGGCTAAAGCTAAATTACACCATTACCCGGCTAAAAACCGTGGTTGTTCTGCGTTCTTTATACTTGAAGCGGGAGATTGAGTACCTGTCAATCAAAAGGACACGAAAATGGGATTTTCCTGAACAGTTTTCACAAGTCAGATGAGCTCCTTCCCTTTGAGCATGTTTCCAAAATGACTTGAGTGCTTAGTGTTATTCAACATGTCCAAATAAACATACAAGAATAGGTGAATAAATGAATGACTGGATCAGTGGATGAAGGAAATGAGGGGTACACAACCTTCCATGTTTATTGCACACTAACAGCCAGCAAGAGGTTCATCCTGTACTTCAAGTATTATCTGTGAAACAACAGGTAACAATAGATATAACAGGTAACAGTAACAGGTAACAATAGATAAAATAAACTCTCACAACACTCTCGACAAAAGTCATCAGTGTAACAACATGTCCATGCTCATGTCTGCATGCTTCTGACTTCAGTGACTGTAAAGTAGAGCTCCTATCGCCACCGTCATGACCAACTTCTCATCCTGTTTCTCCAGACTCGCCATTTCTGCTGCTTCATCCAATTTGTAGGGTGCGTGAGTGTGTGTGTGGTGTCCTGTCCTGGCTTGTGTGGAAAACTCCAGCTCCAACTAGCTACCATTAAACATGACTCTGCCTTTGCCAATCATAATCACTTACCTTGCTGTTAAGGCACCCGGTCTCCCCACCAGCAGCCAGTGTGGAGCTGGGGGTGTGAACACAGTCTATTGGATCCATTAGTAATTCATATCTGTGTGTGTGTGTGTGTGAGAGCACCGAGGTTGCAGTGTATTGTTTTCAGTGGGAGAGACGCTTACAGCCCGGCCCATGGAGGAGAGTTAACTATCCCTTCACGTCAGTAACACCTGAAAAAGCTAAATGTGATGGTAGTCCCTAATGCCTCTTTTCCATCAGCATCAGCTTGTCTCAACTCAACTCGTCTCAGCTTGGCCCTGCTGCTGTTCCATTACAGTTTAGTACCAGGTCTAAAAGGGGCGGGGTTTGTGTGAAATCACTGTGATGTCAGTGTTGTGCACGACAAGCTCTATAACAACACAGGATCTAGAGACAATCTGCTACTTGGTCTGTGGCTCGCTGATCATAAATCGTTTCCATTTGTTGGAACCACTTCCAGTCTCGTCTGTTTGATCCACTCCGACCATCGTGGTCCTTGACCTGCCGATAGTCACTTTGGAACTTTTTCAGCTTCTCTCAACGCTGCTGGAAACTCCTTTTCTACCCGTAGACGTCGAGTCAGAAAGCTCATGATAGATTTTTTCATTTTGTGTCGTTCCATCTGGTTCCCTCTGTATCCTTTCCTCAGCAACCAAGCAACTTTTGGCACAAAAGACTTTTGTTGTGCCATTGTCATGTAATACAAACAACTTGTTGGAGTTGCTCTTCCACTGATGTCGCTCCCTGACCCCTGATTGGCCACGGCACTGACCATCAGCAGCATGCAGTCTGGTGACGTCACACACAACCCGACTCAGCTCGCTTAGAACCTGGGCTGAGGAGTAACAAAAAAAGAACCGGTAAACGGGTCCACAAGCTGTGTGGAAAACCCCACAAACCGAGCCGAGGTGAGTTAAGTAGAGACGAGCTGATACTGATGGAAATCGGCCATTAGAGTCACTGGAGGGGTCAGAAAACTTGCTAAATATACAAGCTAGGTTATCAGCCAAGCTCCGATGTGTGCATCAGTTTCATCAGAGTACCGGAAGCGGTCCACATCGGTCGGATTGCAAACTGCGATTAAACTTTTATAACACGGTAATTTTATGTAATTAACACATTAAAGTCCCAGTGCAAGTATACGTATACCTCCATGCTGGCTCCTTACTGCCCTCATGTTACAGAAGCACTGGTCAAGCTTCTTATGGATCACTATGGCTGTACTCCATGTCAGGTTTAGTCCGGATTGTTTGTGTTACTGCATTCACACCAACCAGCAGACTCTAGTGGTGGTACGTTGCCTCCTCACTGCCAGGGTTGACAGGCTCTCATCTTCACCATGATCGCTGGTCCTGATTGAGAAAAGGTGACATGAAATCTCAGAATCAGGATCGATCAGGCAGTGAAGGGTTAACAATGCTTCCACGCGTTCTTTGGGAACGATCGAAGTTCCAGTGTGAACTTGGCTTCAGACAGAAGACACCTGAAACGCTCATGCTGTCTTTATTGTTTTAATGATGGTATTTTATCTGAAACATCTGACTGTGCTGCAGCCTCTCCACACACACACCCACCCATCAGCCAAACCTGCTTTAACAGGAAGTACATCCAAGGTGCTAAAGGTGCACAAGTTCCCACCTTCCTGTGACTGTTTGACCAGTGCTGACAACACACAGAGAGGGGGGTCGAGCCAGCTGGAGGGTAGAGTTTACGTTGTACCACCAGTGTGTGGACAGACATTTCACCACACTGCAAATGACCCGTCTGCAAAATAAAGAAATAAAGATGGGGGTGTGGGGGTGGGGAGGTTGTGGGGGGGCATGCCGTGGCCTTACTATATTAATGTGGACCCCTCAAAGACCTCTATTAAACTGTGCAAAGCTCATCTGGAGCAGCAGGCACATCTTTTACGCTAACACTACGGTGTTAAGCACACAGGGCCCCAGCAGAGAGGCAGGCGGGGGGTTAATGGGGCTTGATGCTCTGCAGGGGGGTGAGATGACGATGGGATGGGTGAGGCAGGGAGATGAAGGGTATGGATGGTCTGTCAGAGCTAACACACAGCTCGGAGCTGTTGCATGATGAGGTCTAAGAAAGAACAAACAGCAAACAGTTTTCATGAATTTTATGTTTTATTAAGAGTTTCCTGATCTGTTCATGGAAACATCAAAGTGTTTACTAAACATCACCATGACTACGTCCATACGCCACTATATCTCATATTTCAACTGTTTTAATTTATTAAAATGCTGTTTTTCCACTAAATAATTTAACTTCATTTTATTATTTTGTTCCATATCTTATCCATACAGATTTTCTGAAAGAGTTATTTAAAAAAAAATAACAATGAATAAAATGATTATAATGAAAAGAAGTAAAGAAAGGAGTAATATTTTCTCTGTTTTTGTTGTTTATATCTGTGACACAGCGGGACGTTGTGAAAAGAGGGATTTCCTCCTGGAAGCAGAGAAAACTTCTACCTCTGACATAATTACTGTTTCATTTTGTCTTTAGTGTGAATGCATAAAGCCGTGCAGGACCGAGTGTAAATTCATAAATCTGTGGTGCTTTCAGAGGTCAATAGCAACACCAGACACACTCCTGCAGAAAGCTCATTGCTTGGGCCACTTTCTTAACACTTCAACATCTATGATGAGATATCGAGCTGTTGCTTCAGACCGCTCTGATTTATAAAAGCGCCTTCCCGGCGCCTGCTGTCCCCACGCCGGCTTTCAGCACAAAGCCGAGCTGCGAGGGGAAGTCAGACTGGACACAAAGTTTACAGACAAACTTAGAGAAAACAGATTCATTCTGAGAAAAAGCGTGATGGATCAAATCAAGTCCAACGACTGACAAACAGCTTTTGGGAAGATATGGGGGGCGTCGGGGAGGGGGCGGGGCTCTGTTTGCATCTGAATCCCCACACTATCTCCAAGTGAAATCAAATCACAGCAGCATGCTCTTTTTCAATAGCCAATCAATTTAGCAGTGCTCGGAACATTGCGGCAGACATCGACAGAGTCATTTTCTGGCATATTAATGTTTACATCCAATCAGCAGGATGTGGGGGCGGCCTAATTAACTCAATCAGCTGGAGGAACGCACCAGCAAATGAGAGCCCCACCTCGGGACCACACACAATTGATCACTTCAGCTGACTCTCCACTCAATTGTTTCTTGACAGCCCTTCAGAGCACCTGGATTAGTGAGGCTGCATATGCTGATTAAAAAAGCTGCTTTTCTTGTTTTTGTTGTTTTTCTTTTTTCATTTCCATAACCGTGTTTAGAGGAAGGTACCACCAGCATCCCAATCCAACCTGCTGCTGCTGGTGGTGGTGGGGGGGACTTCTAGCCTGACAGCGGCGCAGCGATCTTCCACCCGGCAGTTTAATTACAACTGGAAGAGCACAAATGATCAGACTGAATATGTTCTCCATTTTGAAGAAATTATTTCTTTCTCTGGCATGAAATTGATCAAGAATTGATTTGGGATGGGATGTGAAGGTGGGATGTGGATGATTGCAGACTATCAGTAAAGCCTTTTTTTCTGAGCTCAGCCATCAGCTTCTCATGTAGCAGAAGCTAAAGCACCGTGTGTGTGTGTACGTGTCTCTGTGTGTGTGTGTGTGTGTGTGTGTGTGTGTTTTATAGGAGGGAGGTGAGCTGCAATATCAGAACAAGAAAGGAAACAGGAAAAAAGTCTCAAACCAAACACAATAATAAAAGCGCTGCAGTTATCTTCCACATCTCCAACACCCAGCCCCTCTCTAAGTCACCGCCATCCCTCTCTGTCTCTGCCTCTTCGTGTTTCCCCTTGCTTCCTTTCCTCACCACCTTCCCTGCGTATGAAAAATCAGCAAATAAAAAGTTACATTAACCCCGCAATGACCTTTCCCACGTAATACACTGCAGCCTGATGGGCCACACCATGAGCTTCATCGAAAAGCTGTCATTCTCTGCTATCCCAAGCACTGCCTGGGGAACATTTACTGGATAATTAATATATTAAATGCATGAAAAATAGTTACACAGGGGCCCTTTTGTCAGCTCTTCCACCGCATGGGGAAAGAGGGATACAGCCTGTGAACCATCAATATACAAGCATCCTACTTCAATGGGCCATCATAAAAACTGCTCATAATTTTATGGCTTCATTCACGGCCTCTGCTGTAAAGGAAGGCCATATTTCCCCGTAATTCACTGGAGCGCGGCGCAGCTTTTTTATGATTTGCCGGTTTTAAGCCGCCGCTGCCACTGCAATTATGGGGGTGCTCCTGGGCCTCGGCATGAAGGACGGGCAGGGGTCAGCAGCGAGCCGAAGCGTGACAGATGAAACACACATTTGGCTTCCTGCATCGTGGTGCTGATGGCGTGCTGTTGTCTGTGTGTCTGCTCCGTCACTGACCAGTCGCCCATTAAGAGCTCCAATCAGCTGCTTCAGATAATTTATAGTCAAACAGTGTTTCTCTTAAAGGTTCATCCTAAAGGTTCGTCTTAAAGGGTCGTCCTAAAGGTTCGTCTTATAGGTTCGTTCTAAAGGTTCGTCTTAAAGGTTCATCCTAAAGGTTCGTCTTAAAGAATCATTCTAAAGGTTCATCCTAAAGGTTCGTCTTAAAGGTTCGTTCTAAAGGTTCGTCTTAAAGGTTCGTTCTAAAGGTTCGTCTTAAAGATTTGTTCTAAAGGTTCGTCTTATAGGTTCGTCTTAAAGATTCGTTCTAAAGGTTCGTCTTAAAGGTTCGTTCTAAAGGTTCGTCTTAAAGGTTCGTTCTAAAGGTTCGTCTTAAAGATTTGTTCTAAAGGTTCGTCTTATAGGTTCGTCTTATAGGTTCGTCTTAAAGATTTGTTCTAAAGGTTCGTCTTATAGGTTTGTCTTAAAGATTCGTTCTAAAGGTTCGTCTTAAAGGTTCGTCTTAAAGGTTCGTTCTAAAGGTTCGTCTTAAAGGTTCATTCTAAAGGTTCGTCTTAAAGATATGTTCTAAAGGTTCGTCTTATAGGTTCGTCTTAAAGAATCATTCTAAAGGTTCGTCTTAAAGGTTCGTTCTAAAGGTTCGTCTTAAAGGTTTGTTCTAAAGGTTCGTCTTAAAGGTTCATCCTAATGGTTCGTCTTAAAGAATCATTCTAAAGGTTCGTCTTAAAGAATCATTCCAAAGGTTCGTCTTAAAGAATCATTCTAAAGGTTCGTCTTAAACATTCGTTCCAAAGGGTCGTCCTAAAGGTTCGTCTTATAGGTTCGTCTTAAAGATTCGTTCTAAAGGTTCGTCTTTGAAATTTCGTTCTAAAGGTTCGTCCTAAAGGTTCGTCCTAAAGGTTCGTCCTAAAGGTTCGTTCTAAAGGTTCATCCTAAAGGTTCGTCCTGAAGGTTCATCCTAAAGTTTCGTCTTAAAGATTCATTCTAAAGGTTCGTCCTAAAGATTCGTTCTAAAGGTTCGTCTTAAAAGGTCGTCTTAAAGGCTCGTCCTAAAGGTTCGTCTTATAGGTTCGTCTTAAAGATTCGTTCTAAAGGTTCGTCTTAAAGGTTCGTTCTAAAGGTTCGTCTTAAAGATTCGTTCTAAAGGTTTGTCTTAAAGGTTTGTCTTATAGGTTCGTCTTAAAGAATCATTCTAAAGGTCCGTCTTAAAGGTTCGTTCTAAAGGTTCGTCTTAAAGATTCGTTCGTCTTAAAGGTTCGTCTTAAAGAATCATTCTAAAGGTTCGTCTTAAAGAATCATTCTAAAGGTTCGTCTTAAAGAATCATTCTAAAGGTTCGTCTTAAAGGTTCATCCTAAAGGTTCGTCTTAAAGAATCATTCTAAAGGTTCGTCTTAAAGAATCATTCTAAAGGTTCGTCTTAAAGAATCATTCTAAAGGTTTGTCTTAAAGAATCATTCTAAAGGTTCGTCTTAAAGGTTCATCCTAAAGGTTCGTCTTAAAGAATCATTCTAAAGGTTCGTCTTAAAGAATCATTCTAAAGGTTCGTCTTAAAGATTCGTTCCAAAGGGTCGTCCTAAAGGTTCGTCTTATAGGTTCGTCTTAAAGATTCGTTCTAAAGGTTCATCTTAAAGATTCGTTCCAAAGGGTCGTCCTGAAGGTTCGTCTTATAGGTTCGTCTTAAAGATTCGTTCTAAAGGTCCGTCTTAAAGATTCGTTCCAAAGGGTCGTCCTAAAGGTTCGTCTTATAGGTTCGTCTTAAAGATTCGTTCTAAAGGTTCGTCTTAAAGATTCGTTCTAAAAGGTCGTCCTAAAGGTTCGTCTTATAGGTTCGTCTTAAAGATTCGTTCTAAAAGGTCGTCCTAAAGGTTCGTCTTATAGGTTCGTCTTAAAGATTCGTTCTAAAGGTTCGTCTTATAGGTTCGTCCTAAAGGGTCGTCCTAAAGGTTCGTCTTAAAGGTACGTCTTATAGGTTCGTCCTAAAGGTTCATCTTAAAGGTTTGTCTGAAAGGTTCGTTCTAAAGGTTCATCTTAAAGGTTCATTCTAAAGGTTCGTCTTAAAGGTTCGTTCTAAAGTTTCGTCTTAAAGATTCTTTCTAAAGGTTCGTCCTAAAGATTCGTTCTAAAGGTTCGTCTTAAAGGTTCGTCTTAAAGGTTCGTCTTAAAGGTTCGTCTTAAAGGTTCATTCTAAAGGTTCGTCCTAAAGATTCGTTCTAAAGGTTCGTCTTAAAGGTTCGTTCTAAAGGTTCGTCCTAAAGGTTCGTTCTAAAGGTTCGTCTTAAAGGTTCATTCTAAAGGTTCGTCCTAAAGATTCGTTCTAAAGGTTCGTCTTAAACGCTCGTTCTAAAGGTTCGTCCTAAAGGTTCGTTCTAAAGTTTCGTCTTAAAGGTTCGTTCTAAAGGTTCGTCTTAAAGGTTCGTCTTAAAGGTTCGTCTTAAAGGTTCGTCCTAAAGGTTCGTCCTAAAGGTTCGTTCTAAAGGTTCATCCTAAAGGTTCGTCCTAAAGGTTCATCCTAAAGGTTCGTCCTAAAGGTTCGTTCTAAAGGTTCATCATAAAGGTTCGTCCTGAAGGTTCGTCTTAAAGGTTCGTCTTAAAGGTTCATCCTAAAGGTTCGTCCTAAAGGTTCGTTCTAAAGGTTCGTTCTAAAGGTTCGTCTTAAAGGTTCATTCTAAAGGTTCGTCTTAAAGGTTCGTTCTAAAGGTTCGTCTTAAAGGTTCGTCCTAAAGGTTCATCCTAAAGGTTCGTCCTAAAGGTTCGTTCTAAAGGTTCATCCTAAAGGTTCGTCCTAAAGGTTCATCCTAAAGGTTCGTCTTAAAGGTTCGTTCTAAAGGTTCGTCTTAAAGATTCGTTCGTCTTAAAGGTTCGTCTTAAAGAATCATTCTAAAGGTTCGTCTTAAAGAATCATTCTAAAGGTTCGTCTTAAAGAATCATTCTAAAGGTTCGTCTTAAAGGTTCATCCTAAAGGTTCGTCTTAAAGAATCATTCTAAAGGTTCGTCTTAAAGAATCATTCTAAAGGTTCGTCTTAAAGAATCATTCTAAAGGTTTGTCTTAAAGAATCATTCTAAAGGTTCGTCTTAAAGGTTCATCCTAAAGGTTCGTCTTAAAGAATCATTCTAAAGGTTCGTCTTAAAGAATCATTCTAAAGGTTAGTCTTAAAGATTCGTTCCAAAGGGTCGTCCTAAAGGTTCGTCTTATAGGTTCGTCTTAAAGATTCGTTCTAAAGGTTCATCTTAAAGATTCGTTCCAAAGGGTCGTCCTGAAGGTTCGTCTTATAGGTTCGTCTTAAAGATTCGTTCTAAAGGTCCGTCTTAAAGATTCGTTCCAAAGGGTCGTCCTAAAGGTTCGTCTTATAGGTTCGTCTTAAAGATTCGTTCTAAAGGTTCGTCTTAAAGATTCGTTCTAAAAGGTCGTCCTAAAGGTTCGTCTTATAGGTTCGTCTTAAAGATTCGTTCTAAAAGGTCGTCCTAAAGGTTCGTCTTATAGGTTCGTCTTAAAGATTCGTTCTAAAGGTTCGTCTTATAGGTTCGTCCTAAAGGGTCGTCCTAAAGGTTCGTCTTAAAGGTACGTCTTATAGGTTCGTCCTAAAGGTTCATCTTAAAGGTTTGTCTGAAAGGTTCGTTCTAAAGGTTCATCTTAAAGGTTCATTCTAAAGGTTCGTCTTAAAGGTTCGTTCTAAAGTTTCGTCTTAAAGATTCTTTCTAAAGGTTCGTCCTAAAGATTCGTTCTAAAGGTTCGTCTTAAAGGTTCGTCTTAAAGGTTCGTCTTAAAGGTTCGTTCTAAAGGTTCGTCCTAAAGATTCGTTCTAAAGGTTCGTCTTAAAGGTTCGTTCTAAAGGTTCGTCCTAAAGGTTCGTTCTAAAGTTTCGTCTTAAAGGTTCGTTCTAAAGGTTCGTCTTAAAGGTTCGTCTTAAAGGTTCGTCTTAAAGGTTCGTCCTAAAGGTTCGTCCTAAAGGTTCGTTCTAAAGGTTCATCCTAAAGGTTCGTCCTAAAGGTTCATCCTAAAGGTCCGTCCTAAAGGTTCGTTCTAAAGGTTCATCATAAAGGTTCGTCCTGAAGGTTCGTCTTAAAGGTTCGTCTTAAAGGTTCATCCTAAAGGTTCGTCCTAAAGGTTCGTTCTAAAGGTTCGTTCTAAAGGTTCGTCTTAAAGGTTCATTCTAAAGGTTCGTCTTAAAGGTTCGTTCTAAAGGTTCGTCTTAAAGGTTCGTCCTAAAGGTTCATCCTAAAGGTTCGTCCTAAAGGTTCGTTCTAAAGGTTCATCCTAAAGGTTCGTCCTAAAGGTTCATCCTAAAGGTTCGTCTTAAAGGTTCGTTCTAAAGGTTCGTCTTAAAGATTCGTTCGTCTTAAAGGTTCGTCTTAAAGAATCATTCTAAAGGTTCGTCTTAAAGGTTCATCCAAAAGGTTCGTCTTAAAGAATCATTCTAAAGGTTCGTCTTAAAGAATCATTCTAAAGGTTCGTCTTAAAGAATCATTCTAAAGGTTTGTCTTAAAGAATCATTCTAAAGGTTCGTCTTAAAGGTTCATCCTAAAGGTTCGTCTTAAAGAATCATTCTAAAGGTTCGTCTTAAAGAATCATTCTAAAGGTTCGTCTTAAAGATTCGTTCCAAAGGGTCGTCCTAAAGGTTCGTCTTATAGGTTCGTCTTAAAGATTCGTTCTAAAGGTTCATCTTAAAGATTCGTTCCAAAGGGTCGTCCTGAAGGTTCGTCTTATAGGTTCGTCTTAAAGATTCGTTCTAAAGGTCCGTCTTAAAGATTCGTTCCAAAGGGTCGTCCTAAAGGTTCGTCTTATAGGTTCGTCTTAAAGATTCGTTCTAAAGGTTCGTCTTAAAGATTCGTTCTAAAAGGTCGTCCTAAAGGTTCGTCTTATAGGTTCGTCTTAAAGATTCGTTCTAAAAGGTCGTCCTAAAGGTTCGTCTTATAGGTTCGTCTTAAAGATTCGTTCTAAAGGTTCGTCTTATAGGTTCGTCCTAAAGGGTCGTCCTAAAGGTTCGTCTTAAAGGTACGTCTTATAGGTTCGTCCTAAAGGTTCATCTTAAAGGTTTGTCTGAAAGGTTCGTTCTAAAGGTTCATCTTAAAGGTTCATTCTAAAGGTTCGTCTTAAAGGTTCGTTCTAAAGTTTCGTCTTAAAGATTCTTTCTAAAGGTTCGTCCTAAAGATTCGTTCTAAAGGTTCGTCTTAAAGGTTCGTCTTAAAGGTTCGTCTTAAAGGTTCATTCTAAAGGTTCGTCCTAAAGATTCGTTCTAAAGGTTCGTCTTAAAGGTTCGTTCTAAAGGTTCGTCCTAAAGGTTCGTTCTAAAGGTTCGTCTTAAAGGTTCATTCTAAAGGTTCGTCCTAAAGATTCGTTCTAAAGGTTCGTCTTAAAGGCTCGTTCTAAAGGTTCGTCCTAAAGGTTCGTTCTAAAGGTTCGTCTTAAAGGTTCGTTCTAAAGGTTCGTCTTAAAGGTTCGTCTTAAAGGTTCGTCCTAAAGGTTCGTCCTAAAGGTTCGTTCTAAAGGTTCATCCTAAAGGTTCGTCCTAAAGGTTCATCCTAAAGGTTCGTCCTAAAGGTTCGTTCTAAAGGTTCATCATAAAGGTTCGTACTGAAGGTTCATCCTAAAGGTTCGTCTTAAAGGTTCGTCTTAAAGGTTCATCCTAAAGGTTCGTCCTAAAGGTTCGTTCTAAAGGTTCGTCTTAAAGGTTCATTCTAAAGGTTCGTCTTAAAGGTTCGTTCTAAAGGTTCGTCTTAAAGGTTCGTCCTAAAGGTTCATCCTAAAGGTTCGTCCTAAAGGTTCGTTCTAAAGGTTCATCCTAAAGGTTCGTCCTAAAGGTTCATCCTAAAGGTTCGTCCTAAAGGTTCGTTCTAAAGGTTCATCATAAAGGTTCGTCCTGAAGGTTCATCCTAAAGGTTCGTCTTAAAGGTTCGTCTTAAAGGTTCGTCTTAAAGGTTCGTCTTAAAGGTTCGTCCTAAAGGTTCGTTCTAAAGGTTCGTCTTAAAGGTTCATTCTAAAGGTTCGTCTTAAAGGTTCGTTCTAAAGGTTCGTCTTAAAGGTTCGTCCTAAAGGTTCATCCTAAAGGTTCGTCCTAAAGGTTCGTTCTAAAGGTTCATCCTAAAGGTTCGTCCTAAAGGTTCATCCTAAAGGTTCGTCTTAAAGATTCATTCTAAATGTTCGTCCTAAAGATTCATTCTAAAGGTTCGTCTGAAAGGTTCATTCTAAAGGTTCGTCTTAAAGGTTCGTTCTAAAGGTTCGTCTTAAAGGTTCGTCCTAAAGGTTCATCCTAAAGGTTCGTCCTAAAGGTTCGTTCTAAAGGTTCATCCTAAAGGTTCGTCCTAAAGGTTCGTTCTAAAGGTTCATCCTAAAGGTTCGTCCTGAAGGTTCATCCTAAAGGTTCGTCCTGAAGGTTCATCCTAAAGGTTCGTCTTAAAGATTCATTCTAAAGGTTCGTCCTAAAGATTCATTCTAAAGGTTCGTCTGAAAGATTCGTTCTAAAGGTTCGTCTTAAAGATTCATTCTAAAGGTTCGTCTTAAAGATTCATTCTAAAGGTTCGTCTTAAAGATTCGTTCTAAAGGTTCGTCTTAAAGATTCGTTCTAAAGGTTCGTCTTAAAGGTTTGTCCTAAAGGTTCGTCTTAAAGGCTCGTCCTAAAGGTTCGTCTTAAAGGTTTGTTTTAATGGTCCACTTCCAAACCAGTTTAATGTCAACTGGGCCAGACTAAAGTCCTGCTTTGTGGACCTTTGTTACACAAACACAAGCTGTTTCTGCCTATGCTCCAGTTTATAAAAGCTTCATGGAATCTAACCTGTTCAACAAAAACCAGAAGGACACATCCCATGATGCACTGGGAGACGTCCCATGATGCACTGGGAGATGTTGCTGTTTCATTCATTTGTGTTTCTCTTCTTTTTGTTCAGAAGGGTCCTGCAAATCAATGTGACATAAAATAACCTGATCGTCAATAAATGAGACATTACTTGATTATTTAATACCGATAAAGTGGAATGCATCTGGAGCTTTTTTGCAGAAATCCAGTGCTTGACCCGTTTCCACCGGCTTGACCATTCGACAGCGGCGAGAGCTTCTGATACCGAATGGTAAATACAGTTTGTATCTATCCATGATCAATCAAATATAAATGGATTATCCCCAGGTTATGCTAAAGCTAATAAAAATGATAATGAAAGACCTTATTATTTTATTACCAGTGTTACGAAGCATTTAGGGCGACACATCTCAAACTGAGGTTACAAATGCGATCGACTCGTTTTGTCTCATGTCAATTTTCACATCTAAATTTGAATTTTAGATCTGAATTTAAATGGAGAGAACTGAAACTGAACTTTAATTAGAGAAAACTCAACTCAACTTTTAAAGAAAAAAAATATTTTAAATACAAAACTTTTAATTTTACTACAATACACTTTACAAATAAAAGATTTGATTTCAAATGCAGTCATTAAAATTTAAATTTTTAAAGCAATTGTTCAGCATGTTCAGATTCAAATTGAATGATTTATATTTAAATATAAAGAATTCAGATGGGCTCACTAGTGGCACAAAGTTTATCCATAGTTTAATGGTTTTTAATGTTAAAGTAAATACTCTGCTTAGGTTGCTTTAATCTGTTTTATTTCACATGAAAAGTAAAATGAGAAATGGTATGCAGCCCACCTTGGCCCAGATCAATAAAGACAATAAACAGATGTGTAGCGTGAGGCTGTGCCCTAAAATACAGATCCATCAATGCAATCGTAAAGACCAGTTTTACATTCAGCTCAGAAGGGAAGCAGGTAGTTTTTTGTTTTTATTTCTGTATATGAGTTATGTGCGAATTGATGGGAGAGAAAAGTTTTGAAATGTTTAGATTGCTTGAGGAAACCCCTCATGTTCTCTTATCACGCTGTTTTCATGTCGTGTTCCACTTCCCAACACAGTTTGTGCTGCTGTTAATGTGTCTCAAAATTCAGATTCAGAAAAATGGGACCATACAATCAATAACACAATAATCCACCAGAAAAAAAGATTGTAAAAGTAACACAGACATCAGGAAAACTATCACAAATGATTGGAGCAACTGCCAGTCAGTCATCACACAACATGCATGTTGTCCTTATCCACCTATCTGTCTTCGTCCACGAGTCCATCCACTTGCACAATTCCTTCCATGTACGAAGCCCCTGATATGTAAATAGCACCTTATTAGAGCCTGTCTCCAGTATTACCTTGTTATATGCAACATTTCCACATTGTTATCAGACATTGTTAAGATAAAACAGAGCTGTAATTCCCTCTGTTCTCTGACTTGGTTTCATGGCGTTGACATTGCACACCACTGGCATGTATATCAGTCCAAACATGAGACCACCTCACATAAAACTGCATAAAAATGTTAATATTTTTAATATTTCTCAGTAAAACTGCGATATTAACTGATCAACCTGCAGAACAGAAAGGATCTTAAATAAGTTTCCTCTACAAAAGAAATAAAGACAAAAAATGAAGCTTAAAAGAGAAATTCTGTCACTGATGTTTAATTTTCTTCAGTTTTATTTTCATTTTGTCATTCAGAAAGCTACTAGTTTTATTTTAGGTTCCTCTCGTCCTTTGCGACCATCATCATGATGCGTGGGGGTAACTATACATGAATATAAATGAATATTTTTATACTAAGTTTGCCATCATACGCAGTTACATGCTGCAGGAATGCCCATGGCTGAAGTCATACGTAGTGTTTTTCTGTGTGTTTGTGTTTAATTGTAAGTATTAGCTGCTGTTTATTAAGATTTAAATATATTGTATCTATATGTAAATACATGCAGCATATGTAATTTTTTAAATATGTATTTATTTATTTGAGTTTTTCTTTTTCCGTTTTTCTTGCCCAACTTGGAAAAATTGCCATTTTTGCTTATTAGATTTTATTCAACTAGATTATATTTTCATTGCAAGCTAAAAATAAAATTATTTGCCTTTTTTCGTGACTCTAATGAGAAGATTTAATTTGAGATAAAACTCTGTAATTTGTTAAAAATGCATCCAGCTCATCTGTCCTCCTTCAGGAAGACCAGACTATGGCTACTCTCACCTCCACATACAAGCCCACACTGGAAGCCTTTTATGTACATTTACAGTGAAATCTGAAAGTATTTTACTGTAATACTTTTTATACAGTGTCATACTGTAAACCGTGATGCAATCTGGGAGAAATAAATGCAAATATAGCAAATTACAGCAGTTTAAGAACCTACCATATTGTCCAGGATTATACTGTAGCCTTTCCTGTAAAACAGCTGAGAATCATAGGAAAGAAAACTGGGGGATAAAATCTGAAAATCAACTGGGATAGCAGCATCAATGCATTGCAGCTGCATTTTATTTTAATTTTTTTATTTTTACTCTCAGCTTTGGTGTGAGCCAATCTGTCACCATGATGGTGCAGTTACAGGAAAACCTGCTCAGCATTTTGCTACAGCCTTTTTTCCTCCACTAAGTTAGAATTAATTCCCCTTTTTTCTGTCTGATGATGAGGATTTCTCCTGTTGGATTTTCTGCCATTTGGAGCAGTGTTTGTTTTTTCAAGCTAGCTGAAATTAGCGAAAACAAGTACTTATTTTGTCTCAAATTATGTCAACAATAAAACTAAACTTGATTTTTCTGGAAAATAACGTAGAAACATAGCAAGTCTAACCTCCAGTGCTTTGTGTGACTGTTCCCACATCGACAAAAAGAGCCACAAGCTGTGTTCTACTTAGCTAAACTTATCGAGCCTCAGCACCGTTTATTTGTTTATATTCTGTTGCTTTTGCTGGTAGATATGCATATATGAACTGCTTTTGTGCTTTTCTTTAACTGTTAGCTTATTTAATTATTTAATTAATTAATTAAATAAAAATGGAAACGAAACTTCTTGGGACAAATCTAGTTACTTAAATCTTGGTTTTCTTTTCATTTGCTAATCCATGTGTTTCCATGCGAACTGTGTAGTCATAATAGTTTCTCTGTTAACAGTTCCTTATGTTTTTAGGTTCAGTTTTAGGTTCAGTGACGCAACCAATATTGGAAGCTGATCATTGAAAAAGAGGTGCTGTGTGAAGGAAGATCCTTTGTCCCTGGGCTTGCTGTAGTCTTCTTCTACTACATGAACTTTAACCTTCAGCATCAACACGATGCAGCGTGCACGCTGGAATTAATTCAGAGGTAGTAGCTTCTCTTTCACATAGACTGGACCACAGAGCCTGACTCGATTGACTTTTCTTTACACAACACCATTAACCTGTAGCAATAGCCTAGTGCTTCTGACAGAAACTACAAACTGGTAATATTGTTTTGGGCGATACTTCTGCATCCCTACATAGTTCTGAACACACCTTTATTTAGTGTCGCATCCATAGATCATCAAGGAGAGAAATATTTTTGTATTCTATATCAGAAGCTGCTGTGAAATCATTCCTGAGAGGAGCAGAAAAGTGAGCCGTGAGAAGGTACAAAGCAACACGAGCAGCAAGATGGTCCAAAAGAAGTCGAGGTATCTGCAGCGCACTCATCAAGAAGATCGGTGACATCAAGTGAGACTTTGTCTTGCACACACATGCACACATTTACACACACACACACACAACCCCATCGTTTAAATACTGCGTTGATTTCTATTTCAAACTATTCTATAAATACACTGTTTAGTAAAACTGTTGTATGATTGTTTACTGTTCACTTCCCTAAACTACAGTTATGCAAACTGAACTTTATTTAAACAGTTTGATGTTCCTTTTCCACAAAAACAAGGTTGTTAGTGAGTTACCAAATATCATATGCACTTTCATTTAGGCAGGGAGGAAACATTTAATCTAGTTTTACTTGTAATAAATATTTGTAAAATAATAATAATAATAATAATAATAATAATTATAATAATAATAATAATAATTATTATTATTATTATTATTATTATTATTATTATTATTATTATTATTATTATTGTTGTTGTTGTTGTTGTTATTATTACAGTAACATTCCTTACTTATTATTCAATTCAGAATACATACTGTAGATTCAAATACAGTTAATACTGTAAATATACAGTAGTTTACTGACAAATGTCGCCAGTATCATATTGTAAATTTACAGCAATAAACTGCAGATTTATTGCTGTAAATTTACAGTAAAATACAGGAAGATTAAAAATAGAAGCAGTAGTTTTCTGGCTAAACTGCTGCCTGTAAATTAGTGTAAATTGACAGTAAAAAGTTTAACAGTGATCATTCAGCATCACATCGACTATTAAAACCAGATCCAAATCCAGAACCAGATCCAAATATAGATCCAGATCCAGAACCAGAACCAGATCCAGATCCAGATCCAGAACCAGATCCAGATCCAGATATAAATCCAGATCCAGATATAGATCCAGATTCAGATCCAGAACCAGATCCAAATCCAGAACCAGATCCAGATATAGATTCAGATCCAGATCCAGATCCAGAACCACAACCAGATCCAGAGCCAGATCCAGAACCAGATTCAGATCCAGAACCAGAACCAGATCCAGATATAGATCCAGATCCAGAACCAGATCCAGATCCAGAACCAGAACAGATACAGATCCAGAACCAGATCCAGATCCAGATTCAGATATAGATCCAAATCCAGAACCAGATCCAAATATAGATCCAGATCCAGAACCAGAACCAGATCCAGAACCAGATCCAGATTCAGATCCTGAACCAGATGTAGAACCAGATCCAGATATAAATCCAGATCCAGATATAGATCCAGATTCAGATCCAGAACCAGATCCAAATCCAGAACCAGAACCAGATCCAGATATAGATTCAGATCCAGATCCAGATCCAGAACCACAACCAGATCCAGAGCCAGATCCAGAACCAGATTCAGATCCAGAACCAGATATAGATCCAGATCCAGAACCAGATCCAGATCCAGAACCAGAACCAGAACCAGAACAGATACAGATCCAGAACCAGAACCAGAACCAGATCCAGATATAGATCCAGATCCAGAACCAGATCCAGATCCAGAACCAGAACCAGAACAGATACAGATCCAGAACCAGATCCAGATCCAGATTCAGATATAGATCCAGATCCAGAACCAGATCCAGATATAGATCCAGATTCAGATCCAGAACCAGATCCAGAACCAGATCCAGATTCAGATCCAGAACCAGATGTAGAACCAGATCCAGAACCAGATCCAGATATAGATCCAGATTCAGATCCAGAACCAGATCCAGAACCAGATCCAGATTCAGATCCAGAACCAGATGTAGAACCAGATCCAGAACCAGATCCAGATCCAGAACCAGAACCAGATCCAGATTCAGATCCAGAACCAGATGTAGAACCAGATCCAGATCCAGAACCAGAACCAGATCCAGATCCAGAACCAGATCCAGATCCAGATCCAGAACCAGATCCAGATATAGATCCAGATCCAGATCCAGATCCAGAACCAGAACCAGATCCAGATCCAGAACCAGATCCAGATCCAGATATAGATCCAGATCCACAACAAGATTCAGAACCAGAACCAGATCCAGAGCCAGAACCAGAACCAAATCCAGAACCAGAACCAGAACCAGAACCAGAATCAGATCCAGACATAGATCCAGATCCAGAACCAGATTCAGAACCAGAACCAGATCCAGATATAGATCCAGATCCAGAACCAGAACCAGATACAGATCCAGAACCAGAACCAGATCCAGATCCAGATCCAGATATAGATCCAGATTCAGATCCAGAACCAGATCCAGATCCAAATCCAGAACCAGATCCAGATATAGATCCAGAACCAGATCCAGATATAGATCCAGATCCAGAACCAGATCCAGATCCAAAACCAGAACCAGATCCAGATCCAGATCCAGAACCAGATCCAGATGTAGATCCAGATCCAGAAACAGAACCAGATCCAAATCCAGAACCAGATCCAGATATAGATTCAGATCCAGAACGAGATCCAGATCCAGATCCAGAACCAGATGTAAAACTAGATCCAGAACCAGATCCAGATCAAGAACCAGAACCAGATCCAGATCCAGAACCAGATCCAGATCCAGAACCAGAACCAGATCCAGATCCAGAATCAGATCCAGATATAGATCCAGATCCAGGTATAGAGCCAGATCCAGATATAGATCCAGATCCAGATACAGAACCAGATTCAGAACCAAAACCAGATCCAGAGCCAGAACCAGAACGAGAACCATAACCAGATCCAGATCCAGATCCAGAACCAGATCCAGATCCAGATCCAGACCCAGATCCAGATATAGATCCAGATCCAGAACCAGATCCACATCCAGAACCACATCCAGATCCAGAACCAGATCCAGAACCAGAACCAGAACCAGAACCAGATCCAGATCCAGAACCAGATCCAGATTTAGATCCAGATCCAGAACCAGATCCAGATCCAGATATGGATCCAGATTCAGATCCAGATCCAGAACCAGATCCAAATCCAGAACCAGATCCAGATGTCGATCCAGATCCAGAAGCGCAACGAGATCCAGAACCAGATCCAGAACCAGATGTAGATCCAGAACCAGATCCAGATCCAGAACCAGATCCAGATCCAGATATAGATCCAGATTCAGAACCAGAACCAGATGTAGATCCAGATCCAGATATAGATCCAGATCCAGAACCAGATCCAGATCCAGAACCAGAACCAGATCCAGAACCAGAACCAGATCCAGATCCAGATCCAGATATAGATCCAGATATAGATCCAGATCCAGAACCAGAACCAGATCCAGATCCAAAACCAGATCCAGAACCAGATCCAGATATAGATCCAGATCCAGAACCAGATCCAGATATAGATCCAGATCCAAAACTAGAAGCAGATTCAGAACCAGATCCAAAACCAGAACCAGAATGAGATCCAGATATAGATCCAGATCCAGATCCAGAACCAGAACCAGATCCAGAACCAGATCCACAACCAGAACCAGAACTTGATCAAGTTCCAGATCCAGAACCAGATCCAGATCCACAACCAGATCCAGAACCAGATCCGGATATAGATCCAGATCCAGAACCAGTACCAGAACCAGAACCAAAACCAGAAGCAGATCTAGATATCGATCCAGATCCAGAACCAGATACAGATCCAGAACCAGAACCAGATCCAGATCCAAATCCAGAACCAGATCCAGATATAGATCCAGAACCAGATCCAGATATAGATCCAGATCCACAACAAGATTCAGAACCAGAACCAGATCCAGAGCCAGAACCAAATCCAGAACCAGAACCAGAACCAGAACCAGAACCAGAATCAGATCCAGACATAGATCCAGATCCAGAACCAGATTCAGAACCAGAACCAGATCCAGATATAGATCCAGATCCAGAACCAGAACCAGATACAGATCCAGAACCAGAACCAGATCCAGATCCAGATCCAGATATAGATCCAGATTCAGATCCAGAACCAGAACCAGATCCAGATCCAAATCCAGAACCAGATCCAGATATAGATCCAGAACCAGATCCAGATATAGATCCAGATCCAGAACCAGATCCAGATCCAAAACCAGAACCAGATCCAGATCAAGATCCAGAACCAGATCCAGATGTAGATCCAGATCCAGAAACAGAACCAGATCCAAATCCAGAACCAGATCCAGATATAGATTCAGATCCAGAACGAGATCCAGATCCAGATCCAGAACCAGATGTAAAACTAGATCCAGAACCAGATCCAGATCAAGAACCAGAACCAGATCCAGATCCAGAACCAGATCCAGATCCAGAACCAGAACCAGATCCAGATCCAGATCCAGAATCAGATCCAGATATAGATCCACATCCAGGTATAGAGCCAGATCCAGATATAGATCCAGATCCAGATCCAGAACCAGATTCAGAACCAAAACCAGATCCAGAGCCAGAACCAGAACGAGAACCATAACCAGATCCAGATCCAGATCCAGATCCAGAACCAGATCCAGATCCAGATCCAGATCCAGACCCAGATCCAGATATAGATCCAGATCCAGAACCAGATCCACATCCAGAACCACATCCAGATCCAGAACCAGATCCAGATCCAGAACCAGAACCAGATCCAGATCCAGAACCAGATCCAGATTTAGATCCAGATCCAGAACCAGATCCAGATCCAGATATGGATCCAGATTCAGATCCAGATCCAGAACCAGATCCAAATCCAGAACCAGATCCAGATGTCGATCCAGATCCAGAAGCGCAACAAGATCCAGAACCAGATCCAGAACCAGATGTAGATCCAGAACCAGATCCAGATCCAGAACCAGATCCAGATCCAGATATAGATCCAGATTCAGAACCAGAACCAGATGTAGATCCAGATCCAGATATAGATCCAGATCCAGAACCAGATCCAGATCCAGAACCAGAACCAGATCCAGAACCAGAACCAGATCCAGATCCAGATATAGATCCAGATATAGATCCAGATCCAGAACCAGAACCAGATCCAGATCCAAAACCAGATCCAGAACCAGATCCAGATATAGATCCAGATCCAGAACCAGATCCAGATATAGATCCAGATCCAAAACTAGAAGCAGATTCAGAACCAGATCCAAAACCAGAACCAGAATGAGATCCAGATATAGATCCAGATCCAGATCCAGAACCAGAACCAGATCCAGAACCAGATCCACAACCAGAACCAGAACTTGATCAAGTTCCAGATCCAGAACCAGATCCAGATCCACAACCAGATCCAGAACCAGATCCGGATATAGATCCAGATCCAGAACCAGTACCAGAACCAGAACCAAAACCAGAAGCAGATCTAGATATCGATCCAGATCCAGAACCAGATACAGATCCAGAACCAGAACCAGATCCAGATATAGATCCAGAACCAGAACCAGATCCAGATCCAGCTCCAGATCCAAATCCAGAACCAGATCCAGATTCAGATCCAGGACCAGAACCAGATCCAGAACCAGCACCAGAACCAGATCCAGATCCAAATCCAAATCCAGAACCAGATCCAGATATAGATCCAGATCAGATCCAGAACCAGAATCAGAACCAGATACAGAACCAGCACCAGAACCAGATCCAGATCCAAATCCAAATCCAGATCCAGAAGCAGATTCAGAACCAGAACCAGAGCCAGAACCAGATCCAGATCCAGATCCAGAACCAGAATCAGATCCAGATATAGATCCAGATCCTGATCCAGAACCAGATTCAGAACCAGATCCAGATCCAGAACCAGAACCAGATCCAGAACCTGATCCAGAACCAAAACCAGAACCAGATCCAGAACCACAACCAGAACCAGATCCAGATCCAGATCCAGATCCAAATCCAGATCCAGATTCAGATCCAGGACCAGAACCAGATCCAGGACCAGAACCAGAACCAGATCCAGATCCAGATCCAAATCCAAATCCAGAACCAGATCCAGATATAGATCCAGATCCAGAACCAGATACAGATCCAGAACCAGATCCAGAACCAGATCCAGATCCAGATCCAGATCCAGATATAGATCCAGATCCAGATCCAGAACCAGATCCAGAACCAGAACCAGAACCAGAATCAGAACCAGATCCAGATCCAGAACCAAAACCAGATCCAGAACCAGATCCAGATCCAGATATAGATCCAGATCCAGAACCAGATCCAGATCCAAATCCAGAACCAGATCCAGATGTAGATCCATATCCAAAAACAGAACCAGATCCAAATCCAGAACCAGATCCAGATATATTTTCAGATCCAGAACCAGATCCAGATCCAGATCCAGATCCAGATCCAGAACCAGATTCAGAACCAGATCCAGATTCAGATCCAGAACCAGATCCAGATATAGATCCAGATTCAGATCCAGAACCAGATCCAGAACCAGAACCAGATCCAGAACCAGATCCAGATCCAGATTCAGATCCAGAACCAGATGTAGAACCAGATCCAGATCCAGAACCAGATCCAGATCCAGAACCAGATCCAGATCCAGATCCAGAACCAGAACCAGATCCAGATCCAGCACCAGAACCAGAACCAGATCCAGATATAGATCCAGATCCACAACAAGATTCAGAACCAGAACCAGATCCAGAGCCAGAACCAGAACCACATCCAGATCCAGAACCAGAACCAGAATCAGATCCAGACATAGATCCAGATCCAGATCCAGAACCAGATTCAGAACCAGAACCAGATCCAGATATAGATCCAGATCCAGAACCAGAACCAGATCCAGAACCAGAACCAGAACCAGATCCAGATCCAGATATAAATCCAGATTCAGATCCAGAACCAGAACCAGATCCAGATCCAGAACCAGATTCAGAACCAGAACCAGATCCAGATATAGATCCAGATCCAGAACCAGAACCAGATCCAGAACCAGAACCAGAACCAGATCCAGATCCAGATATAAATCCAGATCCAGAACCAGATCCAGATCCAGAACCAGATTCAGAACCAGAACCAGATCCAGATATAGATCCAGATCCAGAACCAGAACCAGATCCAGAACCAGAACCAGAACCAGATCCAGAACCAGATGTAGAACCAGATCCAGATCCAGAACCAGATCCAGATATAGATCCAGATCCAGAACCAGATCCAGATATAGATCCAGATCCAAAACCAGAAGCAGATTCAGAACCAGATCCAAAACCAGAACCAGAATCAGATCCAGATATAGATCCAGATCCAGATCCAGAACCAGATTCAGAACCAGAACCAGAACCAGATCCAGATATAGAACCAGATCCAGAACCAGATCCAGATCCAAATCCAGAACTAGATCCAGATGTCGATCCAGATCCAGATATAGATCCAGATCCAGAACCAGATCCAGATATAGATCCAGATCCAGAACCAGAACCAGATCCAGATTCAGATCCAAAACCAGAACCAGATCCAGATCCAGATCCAGAACCAGATCCAGATGTAGATCCAGATCCAGAAACAGATCCAGATCCAAATCCAAATCCAAATCCAAATCCAGATCCAGATATAGATTCAGATCCAGAACCAGATCCAGATCCAGATTCAGAACCAGATGTAGAACCAGATCCAGAACCAGATCCAGATCAAGAACCAGAACCAGAACCAGATCCAGAACCAGAACCAGATCCAGATCCAGAACCAGAACCAGATCCAGAACCAGATCCAGATCCAGATATAGATCCAGATCCAGATATAGATCCAGATCCAGATCCAGAACCAGATTCAGAACCAGAGCCAGAGCCAGAACCAGAACCAGAACCATAACCAGATCCAGATCCAGAACCAGATCCAGATCCAGATCCAGAACCAGACCCAGATCCAGATATAGATCCAGATCCAGAACCAGATCCAAATCCAGAACCAGATCCAGATATAGATCCAGATCCAGAACCAGATACAGATCCAGAACCAGATCCAGAACCAGATCCAGATCCAGATCCAGATCCAGATATAGATCCAGATCCAGATCCAGAACCAGATCCAGAACCAGAACCAGAACCAGAACCAGAATCAGAACCAGATCCAGATCCAGAACCAAAACCAGATCCAGAACCAGATCCAGATATAGATCCAGATCCAGATCCAGAACCAGATCCAGATCCAAATCCAAATCCAGACCAGATCCAGATGTAGATCCATATCCAAAAACAGAACCAGATCCAAATCCAGAACCAGATCCAGATATATTTTCAGATCCAGAACCAGAACCAGATCCAGATCCAGATCCAGAACCAGATTCAGAACCAGATCCAGATCCAGAACCAGATCCAGATATAGATCCAGATTCAGATCCAGAACCAGATCCAGAACCAGAACCAGATCCAGAACCAGATCCAGATCCAGATTCAGATCCAGAACCAGATGTAGAACCAGATCCAGATCCAGAACCAGATCCAGATCCAGAACCAGAACCAGATCCAGATCCAGATCCAGAACCAGAACCAGATCCAGATCCAGAACCAGAACCAGAACCAGATCCAGATATAGATCCAGATCCACAACAAGATTCAGAACCAGAACCAGATCCAGAGCCAGAACCAGAACCACATCCAGATCCAGAACCAGAACCAGAATCAGATCCAGACATAGATCCAGATCCAGATCCAGAACCAGATTCAGAACCAGATCCAGATATAGATCCAGATCCAGAACCAGAACCAGATCCAGAACCAGAACCAGAACCAGATCCAGATCCAGATATAAATCCAGATTCAGATCCAGAACCAGATCCAGATCCAGAACCAGATTCAGAACCAGAACCAGAACCAGATCCAGATATAGATCCAGATCCAGAACCAGAACCAGAACCAGATCCAGAACCAGAACCAGAACCAGATCCAGAACCAGATCCAGATCCAAATCCAGAACTAGATCCAGATGTCGATCCAGATCCAGATATAGATCCAGATCCAGAACCAGATCCAGATATAGATCCAGATCCAGAACCAGAACCAGATCCAGATTCAGATCCAAAACCAGAACCAGATCCAGATCCAGATCCAGAACCAGATCCAGATGTAGATCCAGATCCAGAAACAGATCCAGATCCAAATCCAAATCCAAATCCAGATCCAGATATAGATTCAGATCCAGAACCAGATCCAGATCCAGATTCAGAACCAGATGTAGAACCAGATCCAGAACCAGATCCAGATCAAGAACCAGAACCAGAACCAGATCCAGAACCAGAACCAGATCCAGATCCAGAACCAGAACCAGATCCAGAACCAGATCCAGATCCAGATATAGATCCAGATCCAGATATAGATCCAGATCCAGATCCAGAACCAGATTCAGAACCAGAGCCAGAGCCAGAACCAGAACCAGAACCATAACCAGATCCAGAACCAGATCCAGATCCAGATCCAGAACCAGACCCAGATCCAGATATAGATCCAGATCCAGAACCAGATCCACATCCAGAACCACATCCAGATCCAGATCCAGATCCAGAACCAGAACCAGATCCAGATCCAGAACCAGAACCAGATCCAGATTTAGATCCAGATCCAGAACCAGAACCAGATACAGATTCAGAACCAGAACCAGATCCAGATCCAGATCCAGAACCAGAACCATAACCAGATCCAGATCCAGAACCAGATCCAGATCCAGAACCAGAACCAGATTCAGAACCAGATCCAGATCCAGATCCAGATCCAGATCCAGATATAGATCCAGATCCAGATGTAGAACCAGAACCAGATCCAGAGCCAGAACCAGAACCATAACCAGATCCAGAACCAGAACCAGATCCAGATCCAGAACCAGAACCAGATCCAGAACAAGATCCAGATCCAGATATAGATCCAGATCCAGATATAGATCCAGATCCAGATCCAGATATAGATCCAGATCCAGATCCAGAACCAGATTCAGAACCAGAACCAGAACCAGATCCAGAGCCAGAACCAGAACCAGATCCAGATCCAGATCCAGAACCAGATCCAGATCCAGATCCAGAACCAGACCCAGATCCAGATATAGATCCATATCCAGAACCAGATCCACATCCAGAACCACATCCAGATCCAGATCCAGATCCAGAACCAGAACCAGATCCAGATCCAGATTTAGATCCAGATCCAGAACCAGAACCAGATACAGATCCAGAACCAGATCCAGATCCAGATCCAGATATAGATCCAGATTCAGATCCAGAACCAGAACCAGATCCAGAACCAGATCCAGATCCAAATCCAGAACCAGATCCAGATGTCGATCCAGATCCAGAAGCGCAGCCAGATCCAGATATAGATTCAGATCCAGAACCAGAACCAGATCCAGAACCAGATGTAGATCCAGAACCAGATCCAGATCCAGAACCAGATCCAGATCCAGATATAGATCCAGATCCAGAACCAGATCCAGATCCAGAACCAGAACCAGAACCTGATCCAGAACCAGAACCAGATCTAGATCCAGATCCAGATATAGATCCAGATCCAGAACCAGATCCAGATATAGATCCAGAACCAGAACCAGATCCAGATCCAAAACCAGAACCAGATCCAGATCCAGAACCAGATCCAGATATAGATCCAGATCCAGAACCAGATCCAGACATAGATCAAGATCCAAAACCAGAAGCAGATCCAGAACCAGATCCACATCCAGAACCACATCCAGATCCAGATCCACATCCAGAACCAGAACCAGATCCAGATCCAGAACCAGAACCAGATCCAGATTTAGATCCAGATCCAGATCCAGAACCAGAACCAGATACAGAACCAGAACCAGATCCAGATCCAGATCCAGAACCAGAACCAGAACCATAACCAGATCCAGATCCAGATCCAGAACCAGATCCAGATCCAGAACCAGAACCAGATCCAGAACCAGATCCAGATCCAGATATAGATCCAGATCCAGATATAGATCCAGATCCAGATCCAGAACCAGATTCAGAACCAGAACCAGATCCAGAGCCAGAACCAGAACCAGAACCATAACCAGATCCAGAACCAGAACCAGATCCAGAACCAGATCCAGATCCAGATATAGATCCAGATCCAGATCCAGATATAGATCCAGATCCAGATCCAGATTCAGAACCAGAACCAGATCCAGAGCCAGAGCCAGAACCAGAACCAGAACCAGATCCAGAACCAGATCCAGATTTAGATCCAGATCCAGAACCAGAACCAGATACAGATCCAGAACCAGATCCAGATCCAGATCCAGATATAGATCCAGATTCAGATCCAGAACCAGAACCAGATCCAGAACCAGATCCAGATCCAAATCCAGAACCAGATCCAGATGTCGATCCAGATCCAGAAGCGCAGCCAGATCCAGATATAGATTCAGATCCAGAACCAGAACCAGATCCAGAACCAGATGTAGATCCAGAACCAGATCCAGATCCAGAACCAGATCCAGATCCAGATATAGATCCAGATCCAGAACCAGATCCAGATCCAGAACCAGAACCAGAACCAGAACCTGATCCAGAACCAGATCTAGATCCAGATCCAGATATAGATCCAGATCCAGAACCAGATCCAGATATAGATCCAGAACCAGAACCAGAACCAGATCCAGATCCAAAACCAGAACCAGATCCAGATCCAGAACCAGATCCAGATATAGATCCAGATCCAGAACCAGATCCAGACATAGATCCAGATCCAAAACCAGAAGCAGATTCAGAACCAGATCCAAAACCAGAACCAGAATCAGATCCAGATATAGATCCAGATCCAGATCCAGAACCAGATTCAGAACCAGAACCAGATCCAGATCCAGAACCAGACCCAGAACCAGATATAGATCCAGATCCAGAACCAGATCCACAACCAGAACCAGATCTAGATCAAGATCCAGATCCAGATCCACAACCAGATCCAGAACCAGATCCGGATATAGATCCAGATCCAGAACCAGTACCAGAACCAGAACCAAAACCAGAACCAGATCTAGATATCGATCCAGATCCAGAACCAGATACAGATCCAGAACCAGAACCAGATCCAGATATAGATCCAGATCCAGAACCAGAACCAGATCCAGAACCAGAACCAGAACCAGAACCAGATTCAGATCCAGCTCCAGATCCAAATCCAGAACCAGATCCAGATCCAGATTCAGATCCAGGACCAGAACCAGATCCAGAACCATAACCAGATCCAGATCCAAATCCAAATCCAGAACTAGATCCAGATATAGATCCAGATCCAGAACCAGATCCAGATCCAGATCCAGAACCAAAACCAGATCCAGATCCAGATATAGATCCAGATCCAGAACCAGATCCAAATATAGATCCAGATCCAGAACCAGAACCAAAACCAAAACCAGATCCAAATCCAGAACCAGGTCCAGATATAGAACCAGATCCAGAACCAGAACCAGATCCAGATCCAGAACCAGATGTAGAATCAGATCCAGAACCAGATCCAGATCAAGAACCAGAACCAGATCCAGATCCAGAACCAGATCCAGATCCAGAACCAGAACCAGAACCAGATCCAGATTCAGATCCAGAACCAGAACCAGAACCAGATCCAGATATAGATCCAGATCCAGATATAGATCCAGATCCAGAACCAGAACCAGATCCAGATCCAGATACAGATACAGATCCAGAACCAGATCCAGATCCAGATTCAGAACCAGATTCCAAACCAGAACCAGATCCAGAGCCAGAACCAGAACCAGAACCAGATCCAGAACCAGAACCAGAACCAGAACCAGAACCAGATCCAACCTTAAGTCTGCAGTTGTAGCAGTGATGGACAAGAAGCTGAGTACGGAGAACTGGTCAGTCGAGCTGGTGTGGAAACAATCACCTTGTTTAGAATACCAGAAGAGAGATTGACTTCAGGAGGAGCAGGAGTAAAACATCGTCCTCATCCTGGGAGAGGAGGAGGAGGAGGTGGAGGGGGTTGAGGAGGACGAGGAGGAGGAGGAGGAGGTGGAGGAGGAGGACAGAAAGAACCTTGGAGTGCAGCTGGAGGCTGGACTGGAAATACAACACTGGAGCATCTAGAGGAGAGAACAGTCTGTTCTGGTTCTGTACTGGGTATAACTGGTTCTGTACTGGGTATAACTGGTTCTGTACTGGGTTTAACTGGTTCTGTACTGGGTATAACTGGTTCTGTACTGGGATAACTGGTTCTGTACTGGGTATAATGGGATAACTGGTTCTGTACTGGGTATAACTGGTTCTGTACTGGGTATAACTGGTTCTGTACTGGGATAACTGGTTCTGTACTGGGTATAATGGGATAACTGGTTCTGTACTGGGTATAACTGGTTCTGTACTGGGATAACTGGTTCTGTACTGGGGATAACTGGTTCTGTACTGGGGTAACTGGTTCTGTACTGGGATAACTGGTTCTGTACTGGGGATAACTGGTTCTGTACTGGGATAACTGGTTCTGTACTGGGTATAACTGGTTCTGTACTGGGGATAACTGGTTCTGTACTGGGGATAACTGGTTCTGTACTGGGATAACTGGTTCTGTACTGGGGATAACTGGTTCTGTACTGGGATAACTGGTTCTGTACTGGGATAACTGGTTCTGTACGGGGATAACTGGTTCTGTACTGGGGATAACTGGTTCTGTACTGGGATAACTGGTTCTGTACTGGGTATAACTGGTTCTGTACGGGGATAACTGGTTCTGTACTGGGGATAACTGGTTCTGTACTGGGATAACTGGTTCTGTACTGGGTATAACTGGTTCTGTACTGGGATAACTGGTTCTGTACTGGGATAACTGGTTCTGTACTGGGGATAACTGGTTCTGTACTGGGTATAACTGGTTCTGTACTGGGGATAACTGGTTCTGTACTGGGATAACTGGTTCTGTACTGGGTATAACTGGTTCTGTACTGGGATAACTGGTTCTGTACTGGGTATAACTGGTTCTGTACTGGGGATAACTGGTTCTGTACTGGGATAACTGGTTCTGTACTGGGTATAACTGGTTCTGTACTGGGATAACTGGTTCTGTACTGGGGATAACTGGTTCTGTACTGGGATAACTGGTTCTTTACTGGGGATAACTGGTTCTGTACTGGGGATAACTGGTTCTGTACTGGGATAACTGGTTCTGTACTGGGGATAACTGGTTCTGTACTGGGATAACTGGTTCTGTACTGGGGATAACTGGTTCTGTACTGGGTATAACTGGTTCTGTACTGGGTATAACTGGTTCTGTACTGGGATAACTGGTTCTGTACTGGGGATAACTGGTTCTGTACTGGGGATAACTGGTTCTGTACTGGGATAACTGGTTCTGTACTGGGGATAACTGGTTCTGTACTGGGATAACTGGTTCTGTACTGGGGATAACTGGTTCTGTACTGGGATAACTGGTTCTGTACTGGGATAACTGGTTCTGTACTGGGGATAACTGGTTCTGTACTGGGGATAACTGGTTCTGTACTGGGATAACTGGTTCTGTACTGGGGATAACTGGTTCTGTACTGGGATAACTGGTTCTGTACTGGGGATAACTGGTTCTGTACTGGGATAACTGGTTCTGTACTGGGATAACTGGTTCTGTACTGGGGATAACTGGTTCTGGAGGACAGGAGGAAGTAGAGTTGATGACCTCAGTAATGTCGTCGCGTCATCAGATATTTTATTGGAGGTTTTCTCAGGATTACTGAAGTGAATCTTTTTTTTTTTTTTTTAAAGATCTATTTTTGGGTGATCCCTGCTGCAGATGTTCTGTCACACCATCATCGCTGGTGTGATTTTTCATGCTGGTGTCTGCTGGAGGAGCAGCAAACAAGGACTGTAAAGGTCTGGACAAACTGGTCAGGAAGGCTGGTTCTGTCCTCGGCAGAAGTCTGGACCCTGTCAGAGCTGTGGTGGAGCAGAGGATCAGGAGAAAACTTCAGGCTGTTTCGGATAATGAAAACCATCCCCTCCATAAGACCAGGCAGGACAGGGGAGTAGCTGCAGTGAGAGACAGATCTCTCTTCCATGCAGGACTGAGAGGTTCAGGAGGTCCTTCATTCCAGCAGCTGTTAGACTGAATATACTAGTAACAGCCTTTAAATAGTTATCTGTAGGCATGATGCATCAAAGGGTTAAGCTGATGTTTTCTTCTTCATCACATAGTCAGCATCTTCCTATCCAGGTAGCATGAAGGCAGCATTCATTTTCCCAACAAGCAGCCAGTTTTTTTTTACCCCTTCAGATTAGTTGTTTCCTGACATGTTTGGAGGAAAACCAGGGTCAGACCTTTCAGTTTATTCCGTCTTGTTTCGTGTTTCTAATGCTTTCATTCTGTTTGTAATGCAGCTGCTTTAGCGGAAGTAAGCAGAAAACATATTAATTACCTTTTTAACATAGAGTTTCCGACACTGGTTATAAAGCAGAACTTACAGCGGCATGGCTCGGCCAGCTGCTGGGTGGAAAATAAATTCAGGAGATGCTCAGGAGATACTGGTATGGACACAGCTACAGGGTCCCTACTGTCCGCTCCCAATCCGACGCACATGCCCAGATCCTCACATATGTTTATTATTTTAGTCCTAGTGCAGAGAGCTTGGATCGGATAAATAATGACAAAATGTTGACGGAAATGTGACAGAAGTAGACAGAGTATTCAGTTTTTACCTTCAGCAGACTTTTATTTGAAAAAATTGGAACAAAATGTAAAAATCTGATTTTTTTTTCTGTTTGGAATTTAATAAAAATATTTCATCTTATTTCTAAAACCCTGAGTTAATCAATATGAACAGAGCAGAGCATGCTCCATTTCTTAGCCTGCGTTTTGTGTGATTAAACAGCAGTGTCCTATTTACATGGTAAATTAACTTGAGACCAAGTGAAGGCTATTATCCTCCTACAGACACTTGAACAAACACCCACATATTGTGGTGACAGACCAGCAGGCACACTTGCACTTAGACAAACACAAATAGCGTTATGTTTGCTGGCATGGAGTACAAACACGCAGAGTATGCTTCTGCACAGACCACATATTTGCACACTCTTATGTGTAATTGACAGACAGATTTACTGTCATGTCCTATACGCAGTTTGCATGCATACATCCTGGATCTATACCCACATCTATAAATGTCTGCATGTTTTCACTTATCAGAGATAACCTGAACATAGTTGTGTTTTATAAGCTCAAAAGTCCGTATTGGAGCATTTTAAGACCCAACTGATTTGCAGGTGATGATGACTGAGTTAAAGCCTCCGAACGTCTGCACGCCCATCTGTTACTTAGAAATATAGTCTAAGACTGAGACATCGATAATAGTCCTATTCATTAAATGTTACTTCTGTCAAAAAGGTGCTGCAGGTAAAACTGATTTTCTTTTTCTTCAGGGCTGCATTTTGAAAATAAAAAAGGAAGAGAAAAAAAAGACAGATCCTGGATGAAACAGCATTAATTTTCTGGAGCACATGCCCCCCGAATTCACCAAATGACATTTTATACTGCTAGCATTTTATAATGTGACATAAATGGCACGGAGTTACAATTTAATACCAAAATATTAAGTCAGGAGAGCTTTTCCTGGATCCTGAGAGGAAAAATCACAAGAAGAGAAGGTCAAGCTAACACTCAAGTACCACTTTGTTATTTGACCATATTTACTTATGAAAGCATCATATAAGTCTTTAAATAAAGGTAAGGTTATATATATATATATATATATATATATATATATATATATATATATATATATATATGTATATATATATATATATATATATATATATATATATATATATATATATATATATATATATATATGTATATATATATATATATATATAATGATGAAGCAAAGTAATAAGATGGCCTTTATTTATGAGGTGATAAACAAACGTGCCGTCGACACAGAAACTGGATTTACTGAACATCTGTCTGTCACCATGGCATGGAGTGGCAACATTTGCCCTGGACAAGGTCAAGCATATGTAGGCTTTAACAAAGATTTTAGAGCATGCATCCTTATGACGGACTGGCGAGCTGTCCTCCTCCTGCTTAACTGCTGGGATAAGCTCCAGCCACTCACTTCCACCCTCCCTGTACTGGAATAAGTGGCATCAGTTTGTTTTGAATTTTTCATCATTTCAGTGAAACTAAATCAGGCTTATGACTTTAAATAAGGTCTACTTGTTTGTTCTGGAGTTTATTCACTACTGAGACAATAAATGAAGCGATATCGCATTTCAGCAATCAGATAAAAGACTTTTACTGAGGCATCAATAAAAATCCAACCCCACAACATGCCAGTGTCTCATTAATCTTCTTAAATTGGTCTAGATTTATAAGTAGCGTGGCGTATTAACGCGTGAGATACCTCATCTGTGGCTGGTCTCTGCCACCTCTCAGTCCCTGCTCTCAACCACAGCCACATCCATATTTAAAGAGGATTTAAAGAAGAAGGTGACGCCAGGAAACGAAAACTCTTTCTCACACACACACACACACACAAATGAAAGAAAATAAATAAAAAAAAGGATGTTATGTTGCAGCCAAACTGGTGAGCCAGCATTGTGAGTGTACAATATGGAGTATAGGTGATCCCGGGGAGCTCACACTAAGCAAGCTTAATCCTGTTGACTAAGAATGGGCACAGGGAGCCATGCCAGCCAGCATTGAGCTGTTGCTGTATGGAGCTACAACAAGGGAATTACTAACCATGGCAAGGGTGGTCCTCCAAAGCACGAGCTACGTTTACTGCTGGCTGCCAGTGAGCACCAGTATTGGGACGGGCTTACCAGTCAGCTGGTTCCCTGCCAGATGCGACACTCACTGACTGCAAGCGTTTCAGCCGGGGAGGTTTGACATTTAATGGAGTTTTGAAATGTAACTTGTTCCAGGGATAGTAACAGAATTAAATTCTCTGATCAGACATACCTGTAAACACCTTACAAGTAAATCGTATCTAAACTCTAACTAAACTCAGTTTGAAGATTTTCTGTCATTAACCAACCAAAATCTGAGTAGCATCCATGTTAACATCCTACTTAAACAAGCAATAAAGTTAAAATGGAGGTTCTCAGCAACTTGATGTGGTGCAATATGGTATGATATATTGTGAATGGTATGAATGGTATAATATGGTACCAATGGTATATAATGGTGCAATATGGCATGATTTGGTATTATACAGTATGATGTGGTATGATATGATATGATATGATATGATATGATATGATGTGATATGATATGATATGATATATGATATGATATGATATGATATGATATGATGTGATGCAAATGGTATGATATGATATGATATGATATGATGTGATATGATATGATATGATATGATATGATATGATATGATATGATATGATGTGATATGATATGATATGATATGATATGATATGATATGATGTGATATGATATGATATGATATGATATGATATGATGTGATGCAAATGGTATGATATGGTATGAATATTATGATATGGTATGATATGATATGATATGATATGATATGATATGATATGATATGATGTGATATGATATGATATGATATGATATGATATGATATGATATGATATGATATGATGTGATGCAAATGGTATGATATGATATGATATGATATGATGTGATATGATATGATATGATATGATATGATGTGATGCAAATGGTATGATATGGTATGAATATTATGATATGGTATGATATGATATGATATGATATGGTATGATATGATATGATATGATATGATATGATATGATATGATGTGATGTGATGTGATATGATATGATATGATGTGATGTGATGTGATGTGATGTGATGTGATGTGATGTGATGTGATGTGATGTGATGTGATGTGATGTGATGTGATGTGATGTGATGTGATGTGATATGATATGATGTGATATGATATATGATATGATATGATATGATATGATATGATGTGATATGATATGATATGATATGATATGATGTGATGCAAATGGTATGATATGGTATGAATATTATGATATGGTATGATATGATATGATATGATATGATATGATATGATATGATATGATGTGATATGATATGATATGATATGATATGATATGATATGATATGATATGATGTGATGCAAATGGTATGATATGGTATGAATATTATGATATGGTATGATATGATATGATATGATATGATATGATATGATATGATGTGATATGATATGATATGATATGATATGATATGATATGATATGATATGATGTGATGCAAATGGTATGATATGGTATGAATATTATGATATGGTATGATAATACACCTTTATTTTCACACAGTATCTGAAATTTATTTGTATTGTGTCAAAGAAGATGTTTACACATACCTATACGTGAAAAAGATTTGCTTTACTTATTCACAAATGCGTTGTGGACTACACACACCAGAGTCCTTACACTTAGACAGAGGTCCAACTCTGCCGTCGTCAATAGATGTGAATGTGTGAAAACACATCACATGTCAATGTGGGAAAACGAATTAGGCCCTGGACAGAAATCTAATTTGCCCCTCCAGAAGCCTGTCTGAAATATGCCATGGTGAATGGGTTTATTATCACAGCTGAAGCAGGTTGACATGGCCAGCAGAAGACGTACAAAGTTCACCGAAGGTTTGGGTTTTAGTCCTTGCCCTTTGTCAGTGCTCAGGAACATTGATTTAGACAGACTGGAAAACTGGGTGGGAATCTCGGTTGTGTTTCTGAACTGGTTTAAATCCTACTTGAGAAGCAGAAACATCAGCATCTCCATGTTCCCACTCGCTCGGCTCATGGAAACAAACCAATTACCGTTCATGCTGATGACACTCAGTTCCATATTACTAGATCCCTTTTCATTACATTTTCTCACAAATAAACACTCTATTTGTAAATTTAGACAAACTACAATTGCAGTAGTGTTTGCAGTTGTGAAGGTGTTTCCATTGGATGGTGTTTTGCACATAAGTTGTTGAAAAATGCATCTCATTAACGGTAGCCACATAACATTATTTTGGGGTTCTCCACTTGCTGCAGAGAAGTTGCCAAGGCTTTGCTTAGCCTTTCTCCCTCATTTACTTTTTAGGGCACTCTGCATTTCTCTTTTGCTGGCTCCATAGATATATGTAGGTAGACGCAGCATCGTATCACGCTGGCTGTACGACGTCTCATCGTGCCGCCATCTTGGATGGGTCTCCCATGCACCTCCAGTGCGTTGATCTGTAAGATGTAGGCCCAACCACAACAATAACTTCACCTATTTTTACCTGATTTTCCCACAGTTTGATTTGTTACAAAGGGCAGAGATAATTTTTATGATACAGATCACTGTAAAATATTAAAAAGAATGTTCAATAGCATTATAAAACATTTTACCATAACAGCACAAAGACATAAGGCAGCTATAATATAAATAAATGTATAAATGAATTTGATACTAACATTTTTTATTGTTTATTAACGTATTTGAATTTATCTATTTTTCTCTGGTCAAAAAAATTACTATTCAACCTTGTGGAATGTAATTCCACACAATCTGCTTTCAATATTTCGCCGGTTCTTGTAACCGTATGCTGAACAAAACATGGGAATAGTTGCATCTTTGTCTTGACTACTGTTGACTATTTTATTTACATTTATTAATTTATTAATACAGTTGTACACAGTCTGAAAATAAAGTATTGTATCAAAATTACACAATTCAGAAATTACCCAGAAAAGCACTGAGAGAGGAAACATCCGCCAAGACCTTTAAAAAGTTCCTGGATCCAAACGGTGATCCGGATCACCACCAAAATTAAATCAGTTCTTCATTTTCACGTTTCCAACAAGTCTGAAAATTTAATGAAAATCTGTCCATAACTTTGTAAGTTATCTTGAACACAAACAGACAAACAGATAAAGCTGTAAAAACATAACCTCCTTGGTGGAGGTAATTATGCTTCCAAGACTCAAAAGTGGAGACCCATCCAATATGGCGGCAACCCATCCAATATGGCGGAGACTCATCCAATATGGCGGAGACCCATCCAATATGGCAGCAACCCTGGTTCACTCTCCAGCGCCTAATGAGGCGTCTACGTATTTATGATGTCTATGGTTTGCTCAATGTGCGCCTTTTTTTTTTTTTTTTTTTTTTTTTTTTACCAGAAATGAACTGGTGCCATGAGCTCTTATGTCACATTTGGGGATGCGTAAATGCAGAAACAGTGTTTTCATTAAACTTTTTCAATATATGTTTTTATATCAAACATCTGAAAATCCACCTTGTGACAGACTTAAAACATTTGAATGATATTTGAGAGTTTTTTCTAAATATAGGTGATGTAGGTTTTGTGCAATTCTAGCTGTAGCTATCTCACCGTGGTACTCCAGTCCCAGATAAAGCTCCAGTCCAAGCTTCAGTCTAACCGCTAAGTGCATGTTCCAGAAGTTTCCTCAGATAGCTAAAGATAAATCTGAAATGATTCTGTTTGGAAGCAAACATGACAGTCTAAAGATTAGTGTCCATCTTTAGTCAGCAATGTTAAAATGAACAGATTGATCAGAAATCTCGCTGTCATTTTGGACCAGAGATAAATTTTAACAGCCATTTGAAAGCAGGAACCAAATCAGCCTTTTACCAAATATATATATATATATCTAGAATAAGGGGACTGATGACTCAGCATTATACTGATGACTCAGCATTATACTGATGACTCAGCATTACACTGATGACTCAGCATTATACTGATGACTCAGCATTATACTGATGACTCAGCATTACACTGATGACTCAGCATTATACTGATGACTCAGCATTACACTGATGACTCAGCATTATACTGATGACTCAGCATTACACTGATGACTCAGCATTATACTGATGACTCAGCATTATACTGATGACTCAGCATTATACTGATGACTCAGCATTATACTGATGACTCAGCATTACACTGATGACTCAGCATTATACTGATGACTCAGCATTATACTGATGACTCAGCATTACACTGATGACTCAGCATTATACTGATGACTCAGCATTATACTGATGACTCAGCATTTTACTGATGACTCAGCATTATACTGATGACTCAGCATTACACTGATGACTCAGCATTATACTGATGACTCAACATTATACTGATGACTCAGCATTATACTGATGATTCAGCATTATACTGATGACTCAGCATTACACTGATGACTCAGCATTACACTGATGACTCAGCATTATACTGATGACTCAGCATTATACTGATGACTCAGCATTACACTGATGACTCAGCATTATACTGATGACTCAGCATTATACTGATGACTCAGCATTACACTGATGACTCAGCATTACACTGATGACTCAGCATTATACTGATGACTCAGCATTATACTGATGACTCAGCATTACACTGATGACTCAGCATTACACTGATGACTCAGCATTATACTGATGACTCAGCATTATACTGATGACTCAGCATTACACTGATGACTCAGCATTATACTGATGACTCAGCATTACACTGATGACTCAGCATTACACTGATGACTCAGCATTATACTGATGACTCAGCATTATACTGATGACTCAGCATTACACTGATGACTCAGCATTACACTGATGACTCAGCATGATTGAGAAAAACTTCCTCATTGTTAGCTTTCAGGAGTCTAAACTCCTGTAATGGAGTCTTTACTGGTGTATCTGGAATAAATCACCAAAACAACTGCCTCTAATCTAGAACACTTGGGTGCAGTTTGCTGTCTGTCCCCAGAGTTCCAGCTGAACATTTAGTTTTTCTGCTCCTGATGCCTGGAAGTCTGGTCCAGATCTGGAAAGTCCTGGAAAACCTGGAGATGATGATGATGATGATGATGAAGACGATGAGGACAACGATGGTAAAGCATTTCCCATTGATCTCTGTTTGTGTAAAACTGCATGTTTTCTGCTGTTTTACGCCGGTTTTCATGTTTATTTTCAGTTTCTTTGATTCTTTCTTCTTTGTTTTATTTCTTCATATTTAACATCTGGTTTTATAGTTCAGGAGATCAAACCTCCCGTCTGACTTTGGACAAAGCATTTCAGGAATTTGTCGGATCATTTTGTGTTTATAAAATCTCTGTTGGCCTTCCTGAAGCTTCGGAGACAGATGGAGGGAAAGACGATGGAGAAGCCGAACATGTCCTGTTAAAACAGCGTCAGACCCTTTTTAGCTCCACAAACTGAGGCCTACGTTCAGACACCACATTCATACATCTAAGATTCATCTCTGAAACGGCCTGTCCTTCCTGCGACCAAAGCGGACTCAACGTTCAGGCATGTTCCTGAGGTCAGGCTTTGATGAGGAGCAGAGAAAACATGGAAATGTGCTGACCTGTTGAAATCTTTCTCCTCACATTAGCAGTGTCCAGGCGATTAGCACATTCTCCTCCTCGCCAGGAGAAGCTGGCACTTAAAAGCTACATTGTTCTGCAGAGTGAACATGTCAATCCTAATTCCTTCAGCTGCGGTTAACAGCCCATCAGCAAACTGCCAGGCGCAGATTGAACACTAGTTGAGTCTGAGCTGCGGTCTTCCCGAGGCGTTACACCGGCGTGTTATCCTTTAATAATACGATGGAGATTGAGGGAGAATACACAAAAGGAAGATATTGGACGCTGTCAGCAGCTGCAGACCCTCCATCCTTCCTGCTTCATTTCCTCGCCCTTAAATGACTATGAGGTGGTTAATCAGCTGGGCTTGAGGTTAGTGAGGTGATGCAGACTGATGTCTTCTCCATGACCACGAGAAGGGACTTCTGCTCACCCCTTTGGTGAGAGCAACGAGATGGGAGGGACTCCTCGGGGGGCTGTAGGGAGAGATTACCACCACCCTCCATTAAATCATCCCTCCCTCCTCGCCTCCGCCAGAGGAGGCTGGTCTTCATGGGGACAGAGATGGGTCTGGGTTGTTTGGCGAGCGGAGCTGCGAGGCGGCCGTCAGGTGAATAACAACGCAGCAGGCCGATGAAGATGATCTTTCATCTTTCTCCTCCTCTTCCTCATCAGGGAACAGTTCTGCTTGTTGTCCTGCTTCACCGTCCTCTCCACCCCGCACCGGGCCAGGAACTTTTTATTTATTTATTTATTTACCAAACAACAACGTACATCCATACGTGTAAGTTACCTCAGGTGTTGAGGTAACTTACACGGCAGTCTGATGGGAATGGGAGCCCAAACACACAAAAAGAAAAAAAAGAAATCGATTAGGAGTCTCCGTCTGGTAACATGAACAGGTCCATGAAGGGAAAATGGGAATTTTTTTGTTTTTGTTATTTGAAGAGATTTTGTGAATGTTCTGAGATAATTTTTCCATCCATTGATGCAGGGCTTCGTTCTGGCATGCATGTATAAAATGTAGGGCCAACAGGACCAGGTTGTTAACAAGACACTCCAAGTTCTTCTCTTTTAATAGTTCTGACTAAACACACAGTCAGAGGGAACACTGGGATGTTCTTTAAGTGGAGCCAACCCTGACAGGCAGAAAATCACACATGTACCATAATAAAATAAGGGCTCTTTTGTTTCGATTTCTTTTTCACAGAATCCACGAGTTATTGTCCAAGTTTTCTATGTAGGAAGTGGTTATAGATAGGTAGATTTCATTTAGGATCTTAAATTATACTTCTTTGGTTTTTGGTAAAACTGGAGAAGACAAATATCTTTTCCTTATTTTCTGGATGTTTCTGTGTCGTATTCCTTCAGAAGAAACTTTTCTTTCATGTGGAAAGGATAACAGTTAGGCAGTTTAGTATAAACTGGTTGCTGAACTGCAAACTATTCAGATGTTTGTCCTTGATACAGACTGGTCTCAGCTGGGCCAGGAACACGGATCTCTATCCTGATCCTAGTTCTGGTTGGCTGGCATCCTGGTTCTGGTCCTGATGGAGGTTTTCTTTCTGGTTCTGGTCCTGATGGAGGTTTTCTTTCTGGTTCTGGTCCTGATGGAGGTTTTCTTTCTGGTTCTGGTCCTGATGGAGGTTTTCCTTTCCGCTGTCTCCCCTAATGCCCCTCATGATGAAGTTTTCAGTGAAAGATCGGATCTGAATAAATAAAGGTTAATTATGTTTTATTTGAGCAAAATTAAAAGAAAAAAATTTAAAATTAAACAAAAACAAAAAGTCTAGACGGAGTTTTAAGGAACCATAACTTATTTAATCCCAGCTTGTGTTCATATGAATTATAACAATTATCATGAGCTCTGTATATATACTTGCCATCCAGAGTTTACACAACAAACAACCACTGTGTGATTGATACATATATATATATATATATATATATATATATATATATATATATATATATATATACACATATATATATATGTCTCTATATTTATATATACCTGTGCTGACGTGGACGGACATATTACCCTGCTGGATCCTCTCCAGCTACAGGTTCCAACACTGAAAGTGAACACATGAATTTCTCCAAAATGAAGCAGCATGATCATGTGTGTTTGGGATGGTGTGTGTTTGGGAGTGTGTACATACGTGCACAAGCATGAGGGAGCCCCCGGACGGAGCAGCTGTGAGCAGATGTCACTTTAAGTGAGCGAGGGACTTGAGAGAGAGAGAGACAGGGAGATGTGTGGCTGGGCCAACCCTCTAATTTACGCATGAGTGGCGCTGCACCACTGATATTTACATTTAAATTGATGTTTCAGATACTTAATTAAAGACGAGGACTGGGCTCTTCTGGTCTGCGGCTGCCTCTTCCTCATCTTCCTCTTCCTCAGCAGAGAGCACAGACTGCTCACTGGAACCTGCAGCCCTTCCCTGAGTCCTGTCAACAATATCTCACTGGAGGCCAGTTTGTGACAGTGCACCCTATTGTTGTGTGTATGGTAATTTTCTGGGTGCATTACTGAATACACAATGCCCCCTGGTGGCTTGTGAAGCCTGGCTGGTGCACACACACCAGGCAGCTCCTCCTGTCCCAGTCTGTGCTGGAACACATTCAGATGATCAGGTCTGAACATTGTGCAAAGACTGGAAGCTTCAGTTGCATCGTCGTGTCACATGACTCCCACCGACGTAGCCTGACTGATGGAGTAAACATACCAACACGATGCACGTTCTCCTGCACTGGATCCCATAGAGCCAACGGATTTCTGGCTCCACAAACCCAAACCAACTTTAACTGGTTGTGCAGTTTACAAGGCTGAGATGAACTGGTTAGTTTGGTGTCTCACAAACACAAGCAGGTGTGAACATGCTCACATTTCAGCCATGTCATGTTGAACATTGCTCACAATCAGTTAGGTCAGTGCTTCCCAAACGACATGATGAGAATCTAACCTGATTCAGTAACTTGAGATTTAAAATCACTTTAAGCAACGAAAGCTGACCATCGTGTCAGAAGACGTAGTGTAGTCCACCGCAGGAGGCCGCCAGCTGGTGTTTGCTGTCGCAACAGGCTGCAGATCCACATTTAACCCTTAAAACTTTGCTGTTGCTGTTATTGTTTTGTTTGTTTGTTTTTTCCATTTCTTCCTGCTACTATCTACCTGCTCTCCTCACTGCAGCACCTCCACCTCAGCTGCATCCCAAACGTCTTCTTGGCTTTATTCCAGCCATAGAGGATCATTATTTTCCTGCTTTTCTCATCACTTGTTGATCTTTGGCTGCTCCTGATTGGACGTTACCGTCAGTTTAAGCTCTCTGATTGGTGGAAAGTCTGACAGGAAGTGTCTTCATCATCATGTCCAGGTGGAAATAGAGGTCTCTTAGCAACATGGTAGTGATGGTGATGAAGATGTGATAAATAATGGTGGATTTACCATCTAGAGTCTCTGAATAAACACTACATGTTGTGTCTGGATTGTAAACCTCCTGGACGGATAGAAACGCTGGAAAACCTCCGTAGACCAGCTGGAGGGTCACATGACCATCACGCTGTTAGCACTCCAACACTGACTCGTCTCATGGAGTTTTAAGGTTGCTGGACAGTAAGGGAACGGTGTTCTGTGAAGATGAGGCTGCTTTTGGTCCTTATTATTGCTGGACCTGACAGGGGAGAAGGAAAGCAGAAGCCCACAGAGTTCCACACATCAGATCCTGAAATTGGTGATGAGAAGAGTTTTAATGGTTAAAATGGAGGAAATCCTCCTTGTTTGGCTGAACTGATGTCACAGAGCATCAAACATCTGGAATCCTGGACGTAAAGCTTGACAGAAACAAACGTGACATGGTCTATTAGAAGGTGATAAGATGAACTACTTTCTCCTTTCTCTAGAAGAAAGCAGTCCTGCTTTGGAGCACTCGGGGTGTGTATGATCACATGACCTGCTGGCATTCAGAGGAACTGATGAGCTCTGATGCTTTGATATCCTTGTTATTCGCCGTAACTATAGTGTTGGTTTACACACTCAGACATATTTAAGTTATTTTACATCATGAACACATCACAGTGCAGAGCATCCAGGATGCTGCTGATGCCACACACACACGTGTGTGTGCAGCTGTAGAGCGTCGCTGCTCTGTATTAACACGTCTCCAGCGAGGCCAGAGACTTAATGCAGTGGTACTTCAGCCCTGATGAAACCATACTCCCAGCATGCTCCACAGTCCTCGCCTGGCCTCAGATGGGCTGCCTGACTGCCCACAGGCCAACTCCTCTCCACCACTTGCTCCCAAACAGCCTTTTAATAGGTTTTAAAAGAGGGTTATTAACATCACCTGCTAATTATGTTAAGGACCTAATTAGGGAATGAGAAAAAAGGCCTTTTTGTCTAATTAGGTTTTCTTTCTAAGTACACTGATAACCAAGGGAATGCTGAGATCTCTGTAGAAATGAGAGTGCAATGAGCCAGTGAGAGGATGCTTCAGAAAAAGAATTAACCCTTTCATCAGAGGCTTGACTCTATTAACAGGCCGACTGGCAGAGTCCAATTACCTCCCGAATCGTTTATTTGGGACGTGTTTATCTGGAGAGGGAGTCTGCATCATTTAGCGCATTATAAACTCAATAGTAGCTTCATTAGCTCTTACAGTCGGTGGGTGGTATTACCTGCCTGATAGCCTGATGATATCAGCTCCCGCCAGCGAATTACAAGACAAGGAGGTAATTTTTCAGCCCACGCTGCTCCATCCTGGCTGTTTCCTCCACTCAGCCGCTACCTGGCCGCTGCACTGCCAGCAGCACTTCACCGGGCAGTCGCCTGCAGCGGCGGGATGGAAAGAGACAACGGAGAACCGCTTAATCACAGAGCAGGAGAAGGAAGGCTGAAAGCACACGGTGGAACACAGAGGAACACGGCGGAACACAGAGGAACAAGGCGGAACACGGCGGAACACGGCGGAACACAGCGGAACACAGAGGAACACAGAGGAACACAGCGGAACACAGAGGAACACGGCGGAACACGGCGGAACACAGCGGAACACGGCGGAACACAGAGGAACACGGCGGAACACGGCGGAACACGGCGGAACACAGAGGAACACAGCGGAACACAGCGGAACACAGAGGAACACAGCGACCAGGAACATGAGAGGAGGACCAGGAACATGAGAAGGAGGACCAGGAACATGAGGAGGACCAGGAACATGAGGAGGACCAGGAACATGAGGAGGACCAGGAACATGAGGAGGACCAGGAACATGAGGAGGACCAGGAACACGAGAGGAGGACCAGGAACATGAGGAGGACCGGGAACATGAGAGGAGGACCAGGAACATGAGAGGAGGACCAGGAACATGAGAGGAGGACCAGGAACATGAGAGGAGGACCAGGAACATGAGGAGGACCGGGAACATGAGAGGAGGACCAGGAGGTCCATCCTGATGAGTGCCTCCTGAACAACCTCTCAGATCATCTGCTCCTCCTTTGCTGGTAAACAACCTCCTGATAACTGACCAGATTAACGCTTTTATTTAAGGATATGAAGCAGAAAACATTAAAGCAGAACTGGTTCCCGTATTTTACCGGCGAGATGATGATAAAAAGTCCGATTCGTGACCTGGGTTATGTGTGCGAATCAAAGCGGTGACAGACGTAGTGTTATGGAGCTATGAATGACAATAAAAACCACACAACAGATTTTTCTGCCTTCAGACGACAGTGGAAGTTTTTCTACTGAAGCCTTCTGTGGCCATCGACCAGTCCGGCTGGTGGTTTTACTGGTGAATGAAGCATGAATCACGTTTCTGTAAACTGTTTTATTAACGTTTTTAAGGAAAATGTTTCTCTTTTCCAGCGGAGGATAAACTTATTAACACGTTTAGTTAGCAACCCCATATGTCTGGGTTTATTCCGCATGTCTGGGTTTATTCCGCATGTCTGGGTTTATTCCATATGTCTGGGTTTATTCCACATGTCTGGGTTTATTCCATATGTCTGGGTTTATTCCGCATGTCTGGGTTTATTCCATATGTCTGGGTTTATTCCACATGTCTGGGTTTATTCCACATGTCTGGGTTCATTCCGGATGTCCTGGTTTATTCTGCATGTCTGGGTTTATTCTGCATGTCTGGATTTATTCTGCATGTCTGGGTTTATTCCATATGTCTGGGTTTATTCCACATGCCTGAGTTTGTTCCACATGTCTGGATTTATTCCGCATGTCTGGGTTTATTCTGCATGTCTGGATTTATTCCGCATGTCTGGGTTTATTCCATATGTCTGGGTTTATTCCACATGCCTGAGTTTGTTCCACATGTCTGGGTTTATTCCATATGTCTGGGTTCATTCCGGATGTCCGGGTTTATTCTGCATGTCTGGGTTTATTCCACATGCCTGAGTTTGTTCCACATGTCTTGGTTTATTCCATATGTCTGGGTTTATTCCGCATGTCTGGGTTTATTCTGCATGTCTGGATTTATTCCGCATGTCTGGGTTTATTCCACATGCCTGAGTTTATTCCACATGCCTGGATTTATTCCGCATGTCTGGGTTTATTCTGCATGTCTGGATTTATTCCACATGTCTGGGTTTATTCCACATGTCTGGGTTCATTCCGGATGTCCGGGTTTATTCTGCATGTCTGGGTTTATTCTGCATGTCTGGATTTATTCTGCATGTCTGGGTTTATTCCACATGCCTGAGTTTGTTCCACATGTCTGGGTTTATTCCATATGTCTGGGTTCATTCCGGATGTCCGGGTTTATTCTGCATGTCTGGGTTTATTCCACATGCCTGAGTTTGTTCCACATGTCTTGGTTTATTCCATATGTCTGGGTTTATTCCGCATGTCTGGGTTTATTCTGCATGTCTGGATTTATTCTGCATGTCTGGGTTTATTCCACATGCCTGAGTTTATTCCACATGCCTGGATTTATTCCGCATGTCTGGGTTTATTCTGCATGTCTGGATTTATTCCACATGTCTGGGTTTATTCCACATGTCTGGGTTCATTCCGGATGTCCGGGTTTATTCTGCATGTCTGGGTTTATTCTGCATGTCTGGATTTATTCTGCATGTCTGGGTTTATTCCACATGCCTGAGTTTGTTCCACATGTCTGGGTTTATTCTGCATTTCTGGATTTATTCCGCATGTCCGGGTTTATTCTGCATGTCTGGATTTATTCCGCATGTCTGGATTTATTCCGCATGTCCGGGTTTATTCTGCATGTCTGGGTTTATTCCACATGCCTGAGTTTGTTCCACATGTCTTGGTTTATTCCATATGTCTGGGTTTATTCCGCATGTCTGGGTTTATTCTGCATGTCTGGATTTATTCCGCATGTCCGGGTTTATTCTGCATGTCTGGATTTATTCCGCATGTCCGGGTTTATTCTGCATGTCTGGGTTTATTCCACATGTCTGAGTTTTTTCCACATGCCTGGGTTTATTCCACATGTCTGAATTTATTCCGCATGTCTGGGTTTATTCTGCATGTCTGGATTTACCACCCATGTGCCAATCACATGGACTTTTTAGTCCCCGCCCACCGCCCTCTACACAACAACAGCTGAAGATTCAGCTCCTCTCCTTGGTTCTGGTTCATCACCCACCAATCTGGACTTGGTGACTTGGTGGGCCTTCCGTTAGAGCGCTGCTTGGGCTCGTTGACCTGCATGGTCCCGATGAAACAGACATTTTTGCCACAAGCGCCTGAATGCCTGGAACTTTTTAAATTAGCACAGATCTTTGTCAGGTGCCACATGAACAAATATTACAGAGAGAAATGTTGAAAAGATGCAGATAGAAGTAGGAAGGGTGGAGTGAGTGGCGATGCCCCCGGCGGGGGCACGGCGATGTGAGTGGAGTGTTGGGAAGCAGCGCGGTGCTTCTGTGTGATTACATGTTTAATTTACTTCACATCTCAGAGATGGTCTGCTATGACAGAGCCAATTTACAGTGATCCCCGCGCGAGTGTCAAACAAAGCAAAGGAAGACGGCCATGAAGCCACTCCCCACAGCCTCTAATGGAATCTCAATAAACCCCCAGACCAGTGGGTCCGCCAGAGAAGACAGCCCCGCTATTAAAGCTGAGGGTCTGCTTTACCCAAACGCCCCTCGCCTCAGCCCATCTGTTATTATCGCCTCACTCTCCGGGGGAGGAAAAACAAGGAGGAGACGGGGAGGTTGTGCCAGCTCACACCTGTGTACCTTGACATTTGCTAGACCCAGTGGGTGTAGGGGGGCAAATAGTAGCTTTCTAAATTGACGGAGGTGGACACTGTGTTTAAACTGATCAGCAGGCCGGCCGTGACGTCCAATCTCATCCCCAACACACACACTGTTTATCTGGCTGTCAGTTCAAAGGAGGCGAGAATGAAAAATTCATCTGGGAAACAACCTTTTTCACATGATTTGAATGTTCTGGGTCTTTTCAGGACAAATTGCAGAGCTGGAAGTGAACGTTTTGGCTCTCATCTCAGAAGCATTAAAAAGATTGTTTTCCAGATCCAGGAGACGGCAGCAGCCTGGTTCAGGAAAAACAGAACCAAGCATTCCTAATCAGCTGTTTGGATCACGTCAACATGAAAATAAACACGAAAACAATGCAGTAAATATTAACAGATTTAAAGAAGAAATGGAACTTGACAAACAGCTGGAAGCGAAACACAGCATGTCTTGGTGTTGGACACCTGCGATACGAATCATTCGGAGTTGCACTGTGACAGCTGTAAATAAAGTGTCCTCACAGCAAATTTCCACATTCATAAAGATCTTCTGAGTGCTCTACCATCACATCGTGGTAAAGCTCTTCGGTTTGGTTTGGAGGTCACCGTTCGGTTCTTCATTCATACAGTAAGGGAACAAATGCAACTTTAACTGTTTACTGAATGAGGATGAGGAGGAACACACACCTGTGGTTGCTACAGTTGCCATGTTGCCACAGTGCTGGAATCAGACAAACTGTTTGAAAGGGGGGCCTGGTTTCTGCATGGGGGGCCTTGCCCACTGCAGCACTAGGTCTGGTCCAACAGGCGCTGATTTTTCTCTCTGCCAGCATGACAAGGTTCACCTCCATGTGCCTGCTGGCAACATTTCTGACATAAATTCTGCATATTCAGCATTATTTCTCGTCTGTAGTATAGCTATATATTATAGACTATACTTTGGGACCACCAAAGTTTCTAAAGCTATAGCTGTTATGAACTTTGGTGGTTTAAAACTCTGGAAGGGTTAAGTTGCCATTTCATGTACTTTAGTGTGTGAAATGTGTGAAGAATCTGCTTTATCTTTTTTATGATGTAAAACACTTTGTGTTGCTTCACACATGAGAAGTTCTTCATAAATATAATTCCATTCGATGGCCGCCTGTTGATGGTGTAACCAGCCTCTCACCTGTTACTGGGGCAGACTTGAATTGGAAGAAATGGGATAGAAAATGGATGGATGGATGGATGGATTAGTAGGTGGATGAATGGATGGATGGATGGATAGATGGATGGATGATGGATGAATGGATGAATGGATGAATGATGGATGGATGAATGGATGGATGAGTGGGTGGATTGATGGATGAGTGGGTGGAAGGATGGATAGATGGATGGATGGATAGATGGAAGGATGAATGACATATGAATGGATGATGGATGGATGGATGGATGGATGGATGGATAGATGGATGGATGGATGGATGGATGGATGGATGGATGACAGATAGATGGATGGATGGATGGACCGGTGGATGGATGGATGGATGACAGATGGATGGATGGATGGAAGAAAGATGAATGGATGGATGAATGGATAGATAATGGATGGATGGATGATGGATGGATAGATGGATGAGTGGGTGGATGAATGGATAGATGGATGGATGATGGATGGATGAATGGATGGATGAGTGGGTGGATTGATGGATGGATGAATGGATGGATGAGTGGGTGGATAGATGGATGGATGGATGCATGGATGGATGGATGGATGGATGATGGATGGATGGATGGATAGATGGAAGGATGAATGACATATGAATGGATGATGGATGGGTGGATGATGGATGGATGGATGGATGGATGGAAGAAAGATGAATGGATGGATGAATGGATAGATAATGGATAGATGGATGAGTGGGTGGATGAATGGATAGATGGATGGATGATAGATGGATGACTGGGTGGATGGATGGATAGATGGATGGATGATGGATGGATGGATGAGTGGGTGGATGGATGGATAGATGGATGGATGGATGGATGGATGGACAGATGATGAATGGATGGATGATGGATGGACGGATGAATGGATGGATGGAAGGATGAATGACATATGAATGAATGGATGGATGGATTGATAGATGGATGGATGGGTGGATGGATGGATGAATGACAGATGAATGGGTGGATGGATGGATGGATGGATGGATAGATGGATGAATGGATGAATGATGGATGGATGAAAGATAAATGGATTGATGGATGAATGGATGGGTGGATAGATGGATGGATGGATAGATGGATGAATGGATGGATGGATGACAGATGAATGGATTGAGGGATGGATGGATGGATGACAGATGAATGGATAGATGGATGAATGACAGATGAATGGATGGATGGATGATAGATGGATGAATGGACAGATAATGGATGGATGGATGATGGATGGATAGATGGATGAATGACAGATGGATGGATGGATGGATGGATGAATGACAGATGGATGGATGGATGGATGGATGGGTGGATGGATGGATGAATGACAGATGGATGGATGGATGGATGGGTGGATGGATGGATGAATGACAGATGAATGGTTTGATGGATGGATGGATGGATGGATAGATGGATGGATGGATAGATGATGGATGAATGAATGGATGGATGGATGGAAGGATGGATGGATAGATGGATGGATTAGTAGGTGGATGGATGGATGAATGACAGATGAATGGTTTGATGGATGGATGGATGGATGGATGGATAGATGGATGGATGGATGGATGGGTGGATGGATGGATGGATGAATGACAGATGGATGGATGCGTGGATGGATGGATGGATGGATGGGTGGATGGATGGATGGATGAATGACAGATGGATGGCTGGATGGATGTATGGATGGGTGGATGGATGGATGAATAAATAGAAGATTTAAAAGTTCAGATGAAATAGTGCAGAAAGTCTTTTTCCGTTCTGAACCTCCGTTATCCAGTCCAGCCATGGAGGATGGTCCATCACAGACCCAGTCTGCTGGAACTCTGTAAAGCCAGTGGTGACTGTAATGTTTCCATGGTGTTGGATGGAGAAGATAAACTTCTTCTGACCTGTTAAATAATCTGTGTTGTATGAAGCCCTGTTCCTGCTGCTGCTGTTCCACTGACAGCTCCACACTGAAGCTCCTCTGACTGAACCTGCGGTGAAATCAGCCTGAACTCGCCTCTCTCTGCTCCACGGAGCCATACTTCACCGAAAACAAAGCCCATTCCCGTGAGGGGTGTAGCAGGCAGGGTGCTGGGTGTTTACTGTTTGCTGAGACCGACCTCGGCCACGGAGAGAGACAAGATGAATTTGACAGCTAATGTAAAAATAACAGACAATCATAAATCAAGGAAGCAGGCGTCGTGAGTCGATGATGAGAGTTAATCAATACAGGCCTGACTTTGCCATTGTGTGAAATGGCACTCCATTTATTACAGGGGGGACTTGGAGGAGAAACATTATTCATATTAGAGTATGCACACACTGTTGGGAGCGAGGTAGAGGAGGAGGAGGGAGCTGCTTCGTCATTGGACTGATGGAGCAAAGGGCCGTGAGACAAAGACCTGACCCTAAAGAAAGAAACGTCTCCCCATTCCACCAGCGACCACTTACACACAACCAAGCTTCATATTTATATGTGCATTTTATTAAAGCAGCTAAATCTGTTGAGGTGAGATGTCCCATAACGCACCGGGACACGTCCCATAACACACCAGGAGATGTCCCATAACGCACCGGGACACGTCCCATAACGCACCAGGAGATGTCCCATAACGCACCGGGACACGTCCCATAACGCACCAGGAGATGTCCCATAACGCACCGGGACACGTTCCATAACGCACCAGGAGATGTCCCATAACGCACCGGGACACGTCCCATAACGCACCAGGAGATGTCCCATAACGCACCGGGACACGTCCCATAACGCACCAGGAGATGTCCCATAATGCAGCGGGACACGTCCCACAACGCACCAAGAGATGTCCCAAAATGCACCGGGACACGTCCCAAAACGCACCAGTAGATATCCCATAACGCACCGGGACACGTCCCATAACGCACCGGGAGATGTCCCATAACGCACCGGGACACGTCCCATAACGCACCAGGAGATGTCCCATAATGCACCGGGACACGTCCCATAACGCACCGGGACACGTCCCATAACGCACCAGGAGATGTCCCATAACGCACCGGGACACGTCCCATAACGCACCAGGAGATGTCCCATAACGCACCGGGACACGTCCCACAACGCACCAAGAGATGTCCCAAAATGCACCGGGACACGTCCCAAAACGCACCAGTAGATATCCCATAACGCACCGGGACACGTCCCATAACGCACCGGGAGATGTCCCATAACGCACCGGGACACGTCCCATAACGCACCAGGAGATGTCCCATAATGCACCGGGACACGTCCCATAATGCACCAGGACACGTCCCATAATGCACCAGGAGATGTCCCATAATGCACCAGGACACATCCCATAATGCACCAGGACACGTCCCATAACGCACCGGGACACATCCCATAACGCACAAGGACACGTCCCATAACGCACCGGGACACGTCCCATAACGCACCAGGAGATGTCCCATAACGCACCGGGACACGTCCCATAACGCACCAGGACACGTCCCATAATGCACCAGGACACGTCCCATAATGCACCAGGAGATGTCCCATAACGCACCGGGACACATCCCATATCGCACCAGGACACGTCCCATGATGCACCAGGACACGTCCCATAATGCACCAGGAGATGTCCCATAATGCACCGGGACACATCCCATAACGCACCAGGACACGTCCCATAACGCACCGGGACACGTCCCATAATGCACCAGGACACGTCCCATAATGCACCAGGAGATGTCCCATAATGCACCGGGACACGTCCCATAACGCACCAGGAGATGTTCCATAACGCACCGGGACACGTCCCATAACGCACCAGGAGATGTCCCATAATGCACCAGGAGATGTCCCATAATGCACCAGGAGATGTCCCATAATGCACCGGGACACGTCCCATAATGCACCAGGAGATGTCCCATAACGCACCAGGACACGTCCCATAATGCACCAGGACACATCCCATAACGCACCGGGACACGTCCCATAACGCACCAGGAGATGTCCCATAATGCACCAGGACACATCCCATAACGCACCAGGAGATGTCCCATAACGCACCAGGACACGTCCCATAATGCACCAGGACACATCCCATAACGCACCAGGACACGTCCCATAACGCACCGGGACACGTCCCATAACGCACCAGGAGATGTCCCATAATGCACCGGGAGATGTCCCATAACGCACCAGGACACGTCCCATAATGCACTAGGAGATTCCATTACGGTGGGACGTGTCCAGGAGATGTCCCATAATGCACCGGGACACATCCCATAACGCACCGGGACACGTCCCATAACGCACCAGGAGATGTCCCATAATGCACCGGGACACATCCCATAACGCACCAGGAGATGTCCCATAATGCACCAGGACACGTCCCATAACGCACCATAACATCCATGATGCACTAAAATTCAACTGGCTAAAATCCCTCCTGAAAAAGCTTCTGGTTTCATATCTACGGTGGCCCTGAAGTGTCACAGCAAAACAAAAGCCACAACACAACACATTAAGCCACAACACAACACAACACATTAAGTCACAACACAACACAATTAGCCACAACACAATACAACACATTAAGTCACAACACAACACAATTAGCCACAACACAATACAACACAACACAACAATATTAGCCACAACACAACACAATTAGCCACAACACCAAACAATTAGCGACAACACCACACAACACAACACATTAAGTCACAACACAACACAATTAGCCACAACGGAAGTGACTTTTTTTTTTTTTTTTTTTTTTTTTTTTTTTTTCTATTTCTCGGGACCACCGTAATGGATTTGACATCATCTGAAGTGAGCAGCGACGTACGTAACATCACGGGAAGTCAGCTGTTTTCAGTCCTTACAGATGATAAATGGGAGATCATTTGAAACAGTCACTGATGGTAAAAAGAAATGAAAATGAATAAAATTATTTAAAACGTTTATTAATGTTTATTACCTATCATTATTGTTTCAACTGTGATATGTACGCTAATCACTGAAAATATTTTATTTCTCTGTATTGCATTTTATTATTTCTGTGTTGCTATTCAATAAAACAATTATTAAAAATAAAGTATTCTATCTATAGTTTGTCGCTGTCTTCATTGCGGCATTTAAAGCTCCTGTTTCCTGTGTCATCAACACTTACAGTATTTTACTCTGCGTCGGATGAGGCTACGTAGCGCAAAATTCCAGTCAAACTCTTATTTAAAGGGGTGCTATGATGGTATTTGGAGTTTAATGAGCTTTCTACAGTGTTACAGTGTTGAATCCTCATCAGACAAACATGCTATGTGTTGACATTTTATTTTATTTTATTTTTTTTATTGAGTTCATATGAGCCTAATCCTTCTGTTTATGAGACGTTACAATGACGGTGAAAGCAGGTGCGGTGCGCGCTCCCGATGTAGTGCAGTGGCGGGAGGCGGGGCTTAATGCGGAAGCGTCTCAATCCACTCGTTTTGCCCGCAGGCTGATCTGACAGCCTACGGAGAGGGTCGGTCTGAAGTAAATAAAGCCATTTGGGACAATAACTCCATCAATCCCAGCCCTTCTGGGCTCAGAAATAAAAATAAATTAGCCTGAAATGCCCATAATAGTTCCACTTTAACCTATCAAAAATAAGACATATCTGGGTAGAAGAGTACATCTGGTCACCCTGAAATCAGCAAAGGTTTGTTTTTTGCTTTTTCTTTTTTTGCATCCCCGTCTTTTCCACAACCAGTTTTCCGTTTCTGGGACTTTATCACGGCAACAGGCTGAGACGGTGGGTTTGGTCTATGTAAAAAGCCACATACCACCAACATACAATAACTCCTGATTTACACAGTTGAAACAATAATTATAATGCATACTGACATTTTAATCATTTTTTTAATTTCTATTTCTATTTTTTTTTACCAGTGTTTTCTTTTCTTCTCGGACTGTTTCAAACGATCTCCCGTTTATCATCTGTAAGGACTGAAAACAGCTGACTTCCCGTGATGTTACGTACGTCCTGCTCACTTCAGATGAAGTCAATTCCATTACGGTGGTCCCGGAAAAAAAAAAAGTCACTTCCGTTGTGGCTGATTGTGTTGTGTTGTGACTGATTGTGTTGTGTTGTGGCTGATTGTGTTGTGTTGTGGCTGATTGTGTTGTGTTGTGGCTTAATGTGTTGTGTTGTGGCTGATTGTGTTGTGTTGTGGCTTAATGTGTTGTGTTGTGGCTGATTGTGTTGTGTTGTGGCTTAATGTGTTGTGTTGTGTTGTGACTGATTGTGTTGTGTTGTGGCTTAATGTGTTGTGGCTGATTGTGTTGTGTTGTGGCTTAATGTGTTGTGGCTTAATGTGTTGTGTTGTGACTGATTGTGTTGTGTTGTGGCTTAATGTGTTGTGTTGTGGCTGATTGTGTTGTGTTGTGGCTTAATGTGTTGTGTTGTGTTGTGACTGATTGTGTTGTGTTGTGGCTTAATGTGTTGTGGCTGATTGTGTTGTGTTGTGGCTTAATGTGTTGTGGCTGATTGTGTTGTGTTGTGGCTTAATGTGTTGTGTTGTGGCTGATTGTGTTGTGTTGTGGCTTAATGTGTTGTGTTGTGGCTGATTGTGTTGTGTTGTGGCTTAATGTGTTGTGTTGTGTTGTGACTGATTGTGTTGTGTTGTGGCTTAATGTGTTGTGGCTGATTGTGTTGTGTTGTGGCTTAATGTGTTGTGGCTGATTGTGTTGTGTTGTGGCTTAATGTGTTGTGGCTTAATGTGTTGTGTTGTGTTGTGACTGATTGTGTTGTGTTGTGGCTTAATGTGTTGTGGCTGATTGTGTTGTGTTGTGGCTTAATGTGTTGTGGCTGATTGTGTTGTGTTGTGGCTTAATGTGTTGTGGCTTAATGTGTTGTGGCTTAATGTGTTGTGTTGTGTTGTGGCTGATTGTGTTGTGTTGTGGCTTAATGTGTTGTGTTGTGGCTGATTGTGTTGTGTTGTGGCTTAATGTGTTGTGTTGTGTTGTGACTGATTGTGTTGTGTTGTGGCTTAATGTGTTGTGGCTGATTGTGTTGTGTTGTGGCTTAATGTGTTGTGGCTTAATGTGTTGTGTTGTGTTGTGGCTGATTGTGTTGTGTTGTGGCTTAATGTGTTGTGTTGTGGCTGATTGTGTTGTGTTGTGGCTCAATGTGTTGTGTTGTGGCTTAATGTGTTGTGGCTGATTGTGTTGTGTTGTGGCTTAATGTGTTGTGTTGTGGCTTAATGTGTTGTGGCTGATTGTGTTGTGTTGTGGCTTAATGTGTTGTGGCTGATTGTGTTGTGTTGTGACTGATTGTGTTGTGTTGTGGCTGATTGTGTTGTGTTGTGGCTTATGTTTTGCTGTGACACTTCAGGGCCACCGTACATATCCCTAGAGAAATATTTAGAAGACAAGGAGGTATTGACCTGTTAAAAAGATGTGATTTTATAACTCAGAAGCTTCCTGTCAAATTATCTCGGTTTCACCAACAAGTCCTTCAATATTGGAAACTCGTGTACAACCATAATTTCATCCCATACAACACGCCATTCTGGAACAATAGATACAGTATGATTTAAAAATAAATCAATATATAACAAGGACTGGATGGATAGAGGCATTTGATCCATAATTCATTCACTTGATAATGAGGGTAATGTGATTACATATGAAAATTTCTGCCTAAATTTGATCTTGCAGTTAACCGTAACTCCTTTACAGCCATAATAAAAGCCATTCCCATACCAACTTTAAACTTTTAAACGAAAAATCGCCTTCATCAGACATTGCCCGTTAGTTTTCACATCTTTTAGTAGGTAGCTGTGATTTTGTAAGTAATAAAATTCCAAACAAAACAATTAGAAGATTTGACAAAGTCACACGCCCCTTTTTGTCTTTCTGCAACTCCATGAAAGAAATCTACTCTAAAGACATGATGTATTTGCACTCTAAATACTTAAAATTCCCTATAAATCCAAAAGCTAAAGAAATCCATTTCAAAATCTTAGATGGAGTGTATCCATCTGGAGAATTTCTACAAAGAATTGGCCTGGAAACAGTAAAATGTGTATTTTGTGATGGTATTGAAACATCCATTCATTTATTTTATCCTTGTATTTTCTCTGAGGCTCTCTGGACTGACATACATGACAGGCTGCACACCAAAATCTATCTCCAGCCCTTCTCTCAAACGGACATCTCTTCTGGTGTGCTCATGGACATCAAGGAATGGGACTTTTTAATAAACAATGTGCTAATTCTTGCAAAATTTTCTATACACAAATGCAGATTTATTAAGGTGAAACCCAGATTTAACCTGTTTCATAATGAGATCCTTTCTCATATCAAAGCCTTGAACTTATTGAAAAGTAAATACGCTATGCAACTTGTCAAGTTATTTACAATGTATAATTTGCAACTTAAATTGGAAATGAAACAGTCAACCAAACTAACATTATTTACCAGACCCAGTCATAATCTCATCAATAATAATGTTTTAGCGTGACAAATATTAACATATACAAGAAAACCGTAGTTTAGTTTTATCTTTTGTAGCAAGAGCGCCACCATCTTGCCGTACCGTAAACGGTGACGTCACAGGGTTGGTTGGTTCTTTGGCTGCGAGCTGAATGAATCCATTCTACCTAAAGCAGTGACACTATTAATAAGAGTGGTACAATGGAGGACGAAGCTGAAAGACTGAGTGAATATAATAACCCCATTGCCTACGCATTCGAGCCGATACGCCGGGTGAGTCGAGCAGTGATGAGGAGGGAGGAGGAAGATGAGGAGCCGGTGCTTCTCTAAGGGGCGGAGCGGGTCGGTACGACCACCTGGTGTAGGTGTGGCTTCTGTTCTGCGATGCCCACAATAGCGAAGTCGATCTGCTGCCAAGAGGCTGACTTAGACCATGTCTTGACGGCAAATCATGAATAACTGAAGTCTGCATGTTTGATCTACTGTACCGGGAGGTGGAGGTGTTGGAGGTGGCCATGCTGTCCCTGAAGGATGTCCGAGCGGAGACACTGGCGTCCGGTTAACTGTTAGCTAGCTAATGTTAGTAATCACTGCTGGTTTAATCTCAAATAAAATAAACAGTGCAGTGAAACAGTAATATGAGTAATATGATGGAAAAGATGCTAACAATATTTCCATTTGCAATTAGCTAATGAAACGTCTAGATTTATTTTGCTCGAGGCTAACGCTGCTAGCTAATTACTAGCTAAACAATAGCGTTAGCTAACAATGACATTAGGAGCTCGTCTTATGTGTGAAGTTGTTTCCTGCTGTCAAAACATTTTTAGTGTATAAAAACTGTACTTTTGTAATTACAATAAAGTTTAAAGATTAAAAAACCCTTTAAGTTAAATTTATATAAACTTGTTGAACAAATACAAACAAGACTCGTGGCCAATCGTAGGCTTCTTCCTCTTCAGTGCTGCCAACCAGCGCAGAAGCACAGTTCTTCTTTTTAGCTGAAGTTTGTGAAAATGAGCTGTTTTGCCCTCAGCCTGAACTCCGTAAAACTCATTTTTACACCCGGGAGCAATGCAGTAGTGCCCCCCCTTCTGCCTCCTCTTCTCTTTTGGTTCACAAGTCTCCATTGTTTACTCTGTTGTCTCTCTTAATTTGATGCTCACAACGGGACTCTCATCAGGACCACCAAACCAACCAACCCCGTGACGTCACCGTTTACGGTACGGCAAGATGGCAGCGCTCTTGCTACAAAAGATAAAACTAAACTACGGTTTTCTTGTAAATGTTAATATTTTTCACATTTGGAATGTTATTATTGATGAGATTATGACTGGGTCGGGTAAATAATGTTAGTTTGCTTGACTGTTCCATTTCCACTTTAAGCCTAAACGAATTATTATTATTATTTTTATTGTTTATTTATTTATTTTTGTACATGTAAGTATGTCTATATGTACTAGTTCAGCATTCTCTAATGATTTTCTATATTTTTTTGCTTTTGTACACGCTCCTGCTCCTGAAGATGGGTTTCTTTAAAAAAAAAAAAAAAAGTGTTGCCAGATTGTTTGTATATGACTTCAATCATTTAAAAAAAACAAAAAAAACAAAAACAAAACATTCCATAATGCACCAGGAGGTGTCTCAGGATGATATCCCATGATGCACCGGGACAGGTCCCATGATGATGTCCCATGATGCACCGGGACACGTCCCATGATGATGTCCCATGATGCACCGGGACACGTCCCATGATGATGTCCCATGATGCACCGGGACATGTCCCATGATGATGTCCCATGATGCACCGGGACAGGTCCCATGATGATGTCCCATGATGCACCGGGACACGTCCCATGATGATGTCCCATGATGCACCGGGACACGTCCCATGATGATGTCCCATGATGCACCGGGACAGGTCCCATGATGATGTCCCATGATGCACCGGGACAGGTCCCATGATGATGTCCCATGATGCACCGGGACACGTCCCATGATGATGTCCCATGATGCACCGGGACAGGTCCCATGATGATGTCCCATGATGCACCGGGACACGTCCCATGATGATGTTCCATGATGCACCGGGACACGTCCCATGATGCACCGGGACAGGTCCCATGATGATGTCCCATGATGCACCGGGACACGTCCCATGATGATGTTCCATGATGCACCGGGACACGTCCCATGATGATGTTCCATGATGCACCGGGACACGTCCCATGATGATGTCCCATGATGCACCGGGACACGTCCCATGATGATGTTCCATGATGCACCGGGACACGTCCCATGATGATGTCCCATGATGCACCGGGACACGTCCCATGATGATGTTCCATGATGCACCGGGACACGTCCCATGATGATGTTCCATGATGCACCGGGACACGTCCCATGATGATGTCCCATGATGCACCGGGACACGTCCCATGATGATGTTCCATGATGCACCGGGACACGTCCCATGATGATGTTCCATGATGCACCGGGACACGTCCCATGATGCACCGGGACACGTCCCATGATGATGTTCCATGATGCACCGGGACACGTCCCATGATGATGTTCCATGATGCACCGGGACACGTCCCATGATGATGTCCCATGATGCACCGGGACACGTCCCATGATGATGTCCCATGATGCACCGGGACACGTCCCATGATGATGTCCCATGATGCACCGGGACACGTCCCATGATGATGTCCCATGATGCACCGGGACACGTCCCATGATGATGTCCCATGATGCACCGGGACACGTCCCATGATGCACTGGGCTCCTCTCTGCTCTCTTCATCCTCCAAACTTGTTCCTTTGGATCCAGTGGATCCTGGATCAGAGTTCTGGCGCCGTTTGACCCTCGCTCCTGTCTTCTCCACACCAAGCAGTGGATCCAGCTCGTTTCTTTCTGCTTGTTCCTTTCAGATCCATAATTTCCTCAAATGTTTGTAACGTGTCACTGTGTGAAAGTATTGTGTAAAAGATGATGCCTGTTTATAAAACACATCAGCCCCACTTTTCTCCTCAGCTCTCTGAAGTAGACTGCTCTCTTGGAGCAGATGTAGAGGTTGCAGCAGGAGATCATAGACAGCTCTCTGGCACATGGAGCTGATCTGAGTGGCTGTGGCTGGCCTCCTCTGGGGAAATCGGGCCCTCGGAGTGGGGCCTCTGATTTACTCCGGGCTCTGGCATGTCTCGCTGATGAGCTCCAGGCAGCCCAGCCTCATGTGGGGATTGGCTCGGACCAATATGTTCCCTTGCACTCAAAAGGACAGGACTAATGTGTTCGAAGCAAGGCTCAGCACCCCCGACTCCTCTTAGCAAACCCCCCCCTTCCACCTTCATTTGAGCCGCTCTCTATCTTGCCCGACTCTCCTGCTCTCCCACTGCTTCTTCCTCATATCAGAGCCTCTCAATCTGTCGCCTCCTTCCTCAGCATCACTTCTATCAGGATCCCCCCCCCCCCCCCCCCCCCCGCCGCTGCTCCTTCCCGGTGCTGCAGTCATTTTTCCTCACCTGAGGCTCATTCCCGGCTCTGCCTGAATCTATGGCTTTATTTGTGTGGCACCGGCGTTTTATTGGATTCCTATTGCTTTGGAACAGAGGAACCACATTCCAGATTCATCAAAGGCCAATTTAATTCAAAATTCATGAAGTGGGCATCTGTCACGTTGCCAGCTGCGATGTGCTTGCAGTGGTGCCCCCCCGCACAGGAGCCCGGTCCTGTTTCCTCTCCTGAGTCATAACAGCCCAGTGGTTTGTTTGGCTCAATGCTCATAAAATGTCACAAATAGTCCAATCTGCATTTTTAAAGACTTTAAGTATTGATTTTAAGTGCACTTTAAGTAATCAATAAAGACCACCAAGAAACCCTGGATGTTCTGCTTCACCTGCTCTTTCTGTTTACGGTGATTTACATCCAGAAAAGCCCCCACCAGCCTGATACGGTCGTAGGTCATACCTTTAGATCAGAGGTGGTCCTCAAGCTCTGCTGTCCTGTATCTTTTAGATCAGGGATCCTCAGTCCTGGTCGGGGACCGGTGTCCTGCAGGTTTTCCACGCTTTCCTGCTGGAACACACCTGACTCAGACTCCGATAGGCACCTCTGCTACGGACACATTGAACTGAATGTTGCCACGGTAACACTGGGAAAGCCTGCAAGGCCCTCCAGGACCTGCATTGAGGATCCTTATTCCAATGAATCCCAGGAATCAAATGGCTTAATTCCATCATCATCATCAGCATCCAGCTCTGCAGAGGCCTGGTAGACATTCATCTGATTCCAGTGACGTGCGGTCAGGGGAGGCAGGTGAGGCAGTGCCTCACCTGTTATGAATTTAATGACGGAAAAGAATACATACAATAAATGTTAATATTTTTCATTAATCTGTATTTAAAATACATTTTCAGTATTACTACATACATATTTCTGACATTTTATCACAAAAAAATGAGCCAAATTTGAGTTATCACCGATGGCAGAAACCCTGGGTGAGGCAGTGGCAAGCGGTGCCTCATGACTGAAAGCGCAACGCAATACAAACTGGGTAGCATGATGCGTGCCCGTTTCTGTTCCTCGGTCTATTGCCAATATGAACTTTACATAAATATTAATTATACACCATGACTTTCTACAGTCTGTTTAATGTCTTTTATGTATGTGTGAGAGAGTTATCCTTGCCGATTGTACAATAAAGTGCAAAGAAAAGTCACCCGCAGTACTCTGCCTCACCTCAAGGGGGCGTACGCGATCTGGCAGGTGCTTTCTCGCTGCAGCGGCTTCAGCAGAGGCAACTGAAAGTTGGCGCCAAGCTGAAGCCAGTGGCTATTTAATATTCTGCCTGATGCATCTCATTATGGAGGATTATATTTCAACACTAAAAAATGTCTCAAAACTTGATTTCCAGTTCAAACAGAAGGAGATACGTGATGGAAGATCAACGCTGGAGCTAAAAGGTTTGCTTCAAACTGAGTTAAAGAGTCTTTCTTTTCAAACTGAGTGGTACAAGTGAAAAAACTGGCTGTGTGGAAAGGTGCTGTTTTTTTCCCAGTCCTTACAAATGTAAATCTGACTCTTGAGAAGTCAGTGCCTCACCAGCCTTGAACCTCACTGCACGTCACTGCAGTGATGTTCACATGTTGGGGAAGGGATCCATCTGAAAGCTGCAGGACTTTGCCCCGCCCTGGTTTAGAAGCATCTAAACCTCACTTTATTTTCATCCAAAGTATTACTAGTAGAGCAGTATTTTGTTAAGCAAGCTTTAGTGAGAATTATCAACACAAGAATACATGGAAAGAACATATTGATACATAATGAAAACAATAAACTGATAAAATAAGAAAACTAATTAAAAAAGACAGAAAAATACAAGATTATTCATGTTAACATTGATATACTTGCTTTTGTTAATATTCATTGTTATTCATATGATTATTTAAACAAATACCTGAAAATAAAAGCAAATATAAACAGTTTAACAGCCTTACTGTTTTGACATTGGACTGATAGGAGCAGTCAGTCTGCAGTCATTATTATTATTATTATTATTATTATTATTATTATTATTATTATTATTATTATTAATAATAATAATAATAACAATAATAATAATATTATTATTGTTTTTGTTGTTGTTGTTGTTACTTCTGTGAGGACGCTGAGGCTTCCTGCCATCAGGCCTGCAGAAAACACACTTCCTCTGTTCTGCAACCAGAGTCTGATCTACAGATGTGTAGAAGAGACCCGGCTCTCTGAAAAGAGCCGAACATCCCTCCTCTGGTCTGTTCATACACAGATCAGATTTTTTTTCTCATATTTAGGATAATTTCTAGGTAAAAGATGATATTTTGCTTTGTGGGGAAATGTTTGCAGACTGAGTCCAGGTTGATGAATGAGGCAGCAGGACGCTAACACGAAGCCTTTCTGTTTGGATGATCCGCTACATCATCACTGAGTCTGTCTGCTCTGCCACTCTGACTGTGGAAAGTGCTGCTTCTTGCACATTTTTATGTACATGAATACGTAATTTACAGTCCTTCCGATTCTTTGACAGTCACAATGATCCATTATCGTGTTAATGACCTGCCAAGGTTTTGAGGCACAGCTCTCCATTTGTTAGGTGTCTGTATGTCCGGACTCCTGTCAGAAAGTCCTGCCTTGCAAGGCGCGAGTGCCCATTTGGGCAATTTCTGGGTCCCTGATAGCCTCCCCGTGCAGATTTAGCAAGCTAATATTTGGAGTTTTAATATGCGTTAAGAGCTTTGGAGGCTCGCTGGCTGTTCTGTTTCAGGGTACAAGGCAACCTTTTTCCCAGGAAGTTCCCAGTATGATGCGGGAGAGAGCAGAGAAGTGGAAGAGATGAAAATGCTTTAATGGAAACCAGAAAAAAACAAAAAGTTTTGCCAAAATAACAGCTTTTGTGTGTTTAACCCTGCAGGGATTGGACTTCACTTTTTCCCACTTTTAACTTTTATATCTGGCTATGAACACTGTTTACAACGTCTTGTTTGGTATAACTACCGCCGAGCAAGGCCTTTAGCCCCCATCCTGCTGGCGGAAATATGCATCTTCAAAAATCTTCTAGAGATTGATAAAATGCTGCTAAATTTAACATCTCACACATTTATAAAGTTATAAATAATTTATTCATTATAATCTCTTTAGCAAAACCTGAAATTTGTGATTCTACAATTATTTTTTATTTATTTTACATTTTGTATTAACATACTGGACGTAAAACAACATAAAAACATAGTTTAAGAAAGAAAAGTTGGACTTTTTTATAACATATTTTTACAAAATAATTCCTTATTTTTGAAGCACTTATGTACAACGTTAGCAAACCAGTGATAATATACAACTATTTCCATCCAAACGCAGCCAGCCATGTCCCAGGTTCTGTCCAGCTGTTTATAAACTATTTATACCATATTTTAATAAAACTTGTTTATTTCCAAGGATTAAAAGAACATTCCTGTCCACTAAAACTCATAACAGACTAAACCGGCCATGCACGTGCAGGGTGTGTTAGTCCTCCTGTCCAGCACTGAGCAGGGTTTTGGTCACTCGGCAGAACTGTAGTATTTCATCGTGCACGCCTACTGTAGTTGTCAGTAGTTTTTTATACTTGGTGGTAACTTGCATGATGTGCAATGAAGCCTTCAATACAATGCTGAGAAGATCAAGGAAACATGGGGTTTGGTCATCTTTAGCCGTTTCCTGTCGATCTCACCGCAGGTCCGTTGTGCAGTTTCAGGATGAATTCTCTTCATGGCGTTGTGGAGACTGATGGAAGGAGGTGCTGCACCATGCCTCATAGCAAAGGAAATCCATCACATTTCATGGCAGCGTTGTGTGACACACAGCAGCAGACCATTATTATACCACAAAACATAAACACTGCACAGATACACATGGCTTACAAGATGGAAGAGAGGGGCAAAATATAACTAAAAAACTATAATAAGCTCTCATGTGCACCTGCATCTGTATGGATGACATCAGTACGTAGCAATGTGATTCACCCTGATCAGAAGATGAGTATCAGCTGACAGGCGGTGGACGTGTAGCAGAGAGTTTAGGTAGTCAGACTGCAAGCAGGTCAGCAGCTCACATCACTCGGTTTCTTTTCCAGCTTTTTTTTTTTACCCACCATCCAGCTATCCCCCCCCCCATTCTGACCTCTGAAGACCGGGCTGAAATTTCACACAATCTCCCTGCACAGCAGTAGTTCCACAAGTACAGGGAGCCAATATGTTGCCATAATTGGGCCTGTAGTGGGGGCAGAGTCCAAGGCAATTAATCCTTTCCGCCTGTTGTTTGCAACCTGGTTGGCAGTGACAGGGTGCAGCGTAATTGGACAGGAGCACACTTGTCCCCTCCATTTTACATTAATATCCCTTCAAGTCTGGACTCTAATCCCAGCCAGGTAGAGAATCCCACTTCTGCCTCTGATATCCACCCAGTCTCTTCCCGCTTTCCCACTCCCACCTGTCAACTCTCCTCCATCACCATGCTGGGCTAATCTGTGGCCCTGATGAAGTGAATGGTTAGCTGAGATTGAAGTGGGCAGACTGGGATGAGGAGAACAGACCATGCGCATGTGTGTGCATGTGTGTCCATGTGTGTGCATGTGTGTCCATGTGTGTTCTCTATTTCAGTCTGATTTTATTTTATTATTTCATTTAAAGAGTTTTGATTCTGAATTATAAAAGTGATGCTGAGGAAGCCGTTGAAGCACTTTGCTTTTCTTCACATGAAAATGGAAAAAAATGAGGCGACTAAAGTTTGGTAGAGAGAACGAGACGAGTCTGATTCGGAATTTAAAATAGATTTAAATGAAATCAACAGTAAAGAAAAACTGAAACTGCAACTAAAATCACTTTTTAATCATAGCCCACTCCAGATCCTGCTAGTTTCCATGGAGATGAAGGTCCTGCTAGTTTCCATGGAGATGAAGATCCTTCTGGTTTCCATGGAGATGAAGGTCCTTCTGGTTTCCATGGAGAGGAAGGTCCTGCTGGCTTCCATGAAGATGAAGGTCATTCTGGTTTCCATGGAGATGAAGGTCCTGCTAGTTTCCTTGGAGAGGAAGGTCCTACTAGTCTCCATGGAGATGAAGGTCCTGCTAGTTTCCATGGAGATGAAGATCCTTCCGGTTTCCGTGGAGATGAAGGTCCTTCTGGTTTCCATGGAGAGGAAGGTCCTGCTGGCTTCCATGAAGATGAAGGTCATTCTGATTTCCATGGAGATGAAGGTCCTGCTGGTTTCCTTGGAGAGGAAGGTCCTACTAGTCTCCATGGAGATGAAGGTCCTGCTAGTTTCCATGGAGATGAAGATCCTTCCGGTTTCCGTGGAGATGAAGGTCCTTCTGGTTTCCATGGAGAGGAAGGTCCTGCTGGCTTCCATGAAGATGAAGGTCATTCTGGTTTCCATGGAGATGAAGGTCCTGCTGGTTTCCTTGGAGAGGAAGGTCCTACTAGTCTCCATGGAGATGAAGGTCCTGCTAGTGAAGTATTCGGACGTGGAGGATGTTTACATCTTTGGATTATTGGTGATCGGGATTCTGCTGATTGGCGTTGGTGAAGTTCTGATCTACCTCAAGACCCATGAGACTCTGGCAACAGCTGGCAGGCTGCCTGAATTCTGTAACGGTATGTGACGGGCTAGCAGTGCACAGACTCTTTCGCTGACCGGACTCGACCGTAAGCAGGACGCCAGTCTGGTCCATACTGGTCATTTGGCCGAGGTCCCGGAGCCGGTCCGCAGAATCGAAAACAACACGGAGAAGATGTCTGCTAGAAATACTGCTAGGATCAGTGGAAATTGACCCCCCCATTCGGCTGTTTGGAGCTGCCAGCCTGAGACCTGCTATGGACTCAAGGCCGAGGGCAAATTGTTTAACATGTATGTCTCCTGTCTCAGCAGGTCTCCCTGGCCGGGAGTAGCAGTTCCTGTTGTCTGTTGTCTTTCTGTCCTCTTCCCCCCACACAGCAGAGGCAGATGGCTGCCTGTCCTGAGCCGGGTTCTGCCGGAGGTTTCCTTCCTGTTAAAAGGGAGTTTTTTCCTTCCCACTGTCGCCAGTGTGCTTGCTCAGGATGGGAGATTGAGTTGGAGCCTCCAACATGTTGGTTTCCTTATATAGACTGTTATGAATTGGCTTTCGTTATGGTTTTTTTTCCTGTTTTTTTTTTTGTCTGTAAAGCGTCTTGAGATGGCATTGCCGCGATTTGACGCTATATAAATAAAGTTGAATAAAGTTTTCCTCGCCTGGAATCCAAACAACAATCATATCTGGATTCGGCTTCCCAGCGGCCTTGGGCCGGTGCAGCCCCCCCTGAGAATGAAAGAAGATGTTCATAGACACTCTGTCCCCCCTCCTCATCTACCCCCAGCCCCCTCCCACATGACTCACCACTTCCCTGGACTTGTGTGTCTTGTCTGAGTTTGTGCTTCAGTGTATGAGGTTTTTTTTCTCTGTCTCTTCGCACTGCTTTATCTAGTCCGGTCCGGAGTTACATGACCTTTTTCCCTCGAACCCCCCCCCTGTTATCCTAATGTATCTCTTTTTTTATCTGTTATAAGGCGGCGCCGTCAAAACTGGCTGTGTGACCCGAGCTTAAGCTTGGTTCTGTATTCTTCTTTTGTCATGAATGTTACATGTCTGTATGTCAAACCTTAGGCGAGCTGGCTTGAACTTTGAATTTCCCTTCAGGGATGAATATGGTATCTTTGATTTGATTTAATTTTCTCTTCCTATCATAAAATTTGTTGGTCTTCACGTCTTTCTGGACCCTCTTGGTGTTTCTAAGGTGAATGTGAGGTCTAAACCTGGATTCTCCTGACTGACCATTTACAGAGATGTTCATCATCATCATCATCTACTGGTGGTTTCCTGAGATAAAACAGCTTGTTTAGGTTCGTGACAATGCACTGACTACCTTTTCGGAACATAATTTCAGACAAAAGCAGAGAAAACAGGCCTTATTAAGAAGTTAAGTGATGATCAACCATCTATAATCCAGTGAATGTTTTCCACAGCTGTAGTGGAGCATCACCACATCCTGTCCAGTTTCTACGCCCCAATGAGGGCGAAGCGTTGGAGTTGGAGCAATAATAACATTTCAGTGTTCAGGGTGGTTTACACATGAAAACTGATGGAAAACTGCACAAATTAATCTTTTAAACTTCTTTTAATCGTTTGTCCTAAATATTCATCATGTTTCCATGTAAAGTCCTGCTTTAGTCTGATCACTTTCACCTTATGTCACCCTGTGTGTAACATGTCTGCCCTGGCAGCTTCTCAGGTTTCTACTCATCTGAAGCCCAGAAAGCGTCTTTCAGCCGACAACCATCGCCTGACTTGGATCCAGTAGTCATGGTGTGCAGGCTTCAGTGGAAAGAGAGCGAAAGTTTATAAGACCAGGATCATTAACATATAAAACATATCATTTAACAGGATTTCTCCCTGGTGGTTTCTGCTGAAAAACTGGATCATGTAAACAAATCCTGCACATCTCAGGAAGTCCACGGGTACAGATGTCCAGTTTAACGTGTGTTCAGCTGTCCACTGCTCAACAAGCTTATTATGTGTGTGTTCTAACAGCATGATGAGGGGGTTGACCCCCCCTCCGTTCCTCCCAGAATTTCTCTGTACCTGCACCCAGCCGTCTCTGTCCCAGCAGCTGCTTTTCTGGGCCATTTCTAATCTCTTCAAGCGACTCTTCGAAGCCTAGGTGTGCTTCAAAAACAAATCAATAGAAATATAATAGCACTGTGCACGCTTTGTAATTTTTATATCATTAGCTTTTTCTCCCGCCTGCTCTCCTTACTTCACATCCACCAAGATGGGGGGGGGGGGGGGGGGGGGGGGGGGGGGGGGGGGGCTGTAAAGTACAGTGCCCTCATAAACTTTATTTAATATTCTGTTATTCTATGAATTTCAGATCAGTTATGTTTCATAATGACACACCAGCGTGGTGTGAGGGTAAAGGAAGAGGGTGGGGGGGCAGGTGAAGAGGAGACAGAGGGAGAAACAGGAAAAATCAATACGACCAGCACATTTTTCCCCCGGCATGGCAAAGAAAGGGATCTATTGTGGGGGAATGATGATTTATGTCAGGGGTAGAGGGGCCGTCAGGGTGCGTCGGTGACGAAGGTGTGCGCCAATAATGATTAATGCCCCCCCTCTATTCTGAGACACACCAGCCAGCACTCTTTCAGCCAACCCCCACACATACCCCCATCCCACACCTCTCCTTCACCCCCCCCTTCTGAAACACAGGACCTTCACCTTCCTCTGCAAACCGCAGGAACATTCCCGCCACAAACCTTCCCATCTGAACAGCTTCCGCTAGCATGAAGCACGTTACAGAAACCCCAAAAGTTCTTCCACAAGCGGAGCCGCTGCTGGCTGGTTGGAGACCCTGCCTGCCCTCACACACACACACGCACACACACACACGCACACACACACACACACACGTCCATTCGACCCATTTATGCAGCAAACAAACATTTTTTCTGTGCTTCTAAACGATTCAGTCCTTCTGACAACAACCCTAACCCTTCTAACGCGACATTACTCTTCATCTTCTCACTTTTTAGTCCATTTAGTTACATTAAACCCACATTAAAGTATGATTATATGTTCTCTGATGCATTTTAGTTTCTAAATTACCAGTAAACTTTGTGATTTTTACTTTTCAACACTAAAATCCATGACATGAACTAGTCAGTGAAATTAAAAGTTTAATTCTAAAACCTGTGTGTTACGCAGCACGGTGCTGTATATGGGCAAGATGTTAGATTCTGTATT
>NC_136627.1:2850758-2863891 GCF_933228915.1 Telmatherina bonti | reverse complement strand
TTTTCAAAGCTATTGTCGCTCGTTTCGTTTCTAATTTATTATAAAACTCTGCCTTTCGCTGTTGTTTACCTCATACCATCTTCTCCAGGACTGAAGTGGTCACATTACCCTGTCATATCACATTTGAAGCTGCCTAAATGCAGAAAAGTGTTTCCAATGCACCAGAGAAAGGCAACTGGTCCTCGAGTTGCAAATGTTAGGAGTTTCCCTGCTGCAACACACCTGATTCAGATCAATGACTAATTAGCAGACTTGTGCAGAGTTTGATGTCAAGCTCTGTCCAGTCTGCTAATTAGTTCTGATGTGTGCCAGGTGTGTTGCAGCAGAGAAAGTCCTAACATTTGCAGGACTGTGGCACTCGAGGACCGGAGTTTCCGTCCCCTGCATTTCAATTTTGTTATCTACTTTTATATCAAAACGTCTGGAAAAACCACCTCATGACAGCAATATTTGAGTTTTTTTTTAAATGTATGTGTTTCCTTTAGCAATGTTTTTATAGCAATATTTGGGTTTTGCACAATTCTAGAGGAGATGGAAATGCAGCTAGTGACTCCCTGACCCACATTCTCATATACCTCATTCATTCATTCATTCATTTTCCGAACCGCTTATTCCAATTCAGGGTCGCGGGGAAGCTGGAGCCTATCCCAGCCGGCTTTGGGCGACAGGCAGGGTACACCCTGGACAGCTCGCCAGTCCATCGCAGGGCTCTCATATACCTACTGTGCAATAATGGACACATAGTACAGTACACAATGCAGCATAATAAATGTAATTATTGAGATCACAATGATGTTGAGACTTTTTACATTCTAAAAAACGTTTTACTTTACTAATGTCAAAAATCAATATAAATTCCCATCCTTACTAAATTAAGCTAAATAGAACCTTGTGATGGAACGTGAAGAACCATTTGGGAGCCATAAGAACAGATGATTATAAGGGAGCAGAATCTATAAATCTATCTCTGACACTATTCCAGCCGTTGGCTGTGTGGTGTCTGAACAAAATGCAGCTAAATGTGGAGAGAATATGGCATTTATTTAGTTCCAAAGGGGGTGCGCTAAAAAAAACAAGCATACGCACAAAAACAGGGTGAGTCCAGTAAACACTAGACACATGTATGTGTCATGAGGGAGTGAATTAGTACCCGAGTGTGAAGACACACATTGCAAGGAGGCATTTCTGCACTACGAGGGAATAAAACAGCATTTGCAAGCAGAGAATCCCCCTTGTGAAGGCTGATTAATCCACTGTAGACACCGATGTCCTCACGGTGGTGACCAGCACAATCCTGCTACTGCTTGCTCGGCAGCCACAGTCCCCGCCTCCGGAGCCTGTGCTGATCTGCTGATTGGACATTGATCCTGTCATTATCGTCATATGAAAAGTAGTCAAGACACTTTTTAAAGAAATGCAGCTGTGGCTCAGAAGGCTAAATCCTGCTCAGACATTAAGCTAATAAGTAGAAGTTCTTTCACAGAAAGTTACAATACATTACCTAATCTACCGTGTTCAACAGATTCTGTCATCATGTATCCTTTTCATCACAACATATATTTTCTGTTCTTCGGCATTTTAATTCAATCAAAATGACATTTACGGTTAGTTAAAAGCAGCAACATGAACCTTCCTTTATGTGAAGTATTGTCGAGCCCTGCAGGCCACATCGGAGTTCAGTCCATCTCCTCTGCTGCTGGCGACACTGTGGTGCGAGTCCTCCTTCATTTGCATACGGTTTTATTAGTCTCTCATTTCCTCTGATTTCACCTGTCCCTGTTTTGCTCTCCCACTTGCTCCACCTGTTCTCTGTCTGTCCATGCAGCGCTGGGCATGCCATTGGGTGATGGATTCCTGGCTCCTCAGCTGTGTGGCTACAGGACAGGGCCGGTCACTTTTAAGCCCAGCATCAGCACTTTGTCTCTGCCAGAACTGTCAGTATCCTCCACTGAGTACAAAGAGAAAGAAGAAGGAAGGAAAGAAAGAGAGAGGTGGGAACGGCAGAGTGGGCCTAGGGTGAGATGGACAGAGTGAGAGATGGCTGCCTGATGAAGGAAATGAATAGATGGGGGAGACTCAGCAGACAGGAGATGGAAAGAGAGATGAGGGAGAGGAGACAAAGTGCTTGTCTTTTCTGTCATGCCGCGGCTACAAAGCCCTGCAGACAACCAGTGTGTACTAATGTGTGTGTACTTATATACCAGGACACCCAATTTCATTACAGGTACAAGGATTCAGCTCCAGTCTGAGGGTGTGTTGTTACCTGCTACTGCAAAGGCATGCAGGAGGAAACTTTCAACATGCTGTCTACTCATGTGATGCTGTCAGAGTCATTGGAGCAGCAAGAGTTTGAATATCACAACCACCTTGTCTGGTAATGTTCCTGCAACAGTTCAGAACAGTGTTAAAGTCATTAAATCTGATCTGAGTGGAGCTAGCATGGTGAGACTTAATACCTGATGTACCACCTGAACTTCTGTATGGACTCAGGGGTTCCAGCCCAGATAGTGTGCTGCTTCTCTAACAAGTCCTGGGTGGCCAGCGGGGTGAAGGAGAGCTTTCCAAAACAAGAAAGAGGAGGAAATGACTGCCCTCCAAGTGCTGGGAAATCTCTCCTGTATGTCTAGAGGCCAACGCTGTGCCTGGGGACCGTTTCTACATTGTGGAAAACATTGCTCCAGTCATATGTCCTCTAGTCATACAGTTGATACCCGGAGTTTTTGTTTGGCAATTTCCAGAGCCTCTGGTATGGACATCGGGCTGTTCCTCTTGGGTATCCCTTTTCTGGTTGCACCTTTCTGAGGTTCTGATGATTGGCTACTTCCCTCCATGCTGCATTGATTTTGGCTTCCAACCTTGGTACCACATCATCGTCCTTTAAGCACCACAAAGCTGGCCAAGCATCTCCAGGATCATGGTTGCTGTACCGTACATCAGCTCATCGGTTTCAGTCAAAGTAGTGCTCCAGATAGTTCTGATTGCTTCATTCACATCAGCTAGGAGGCCTGTGGTGGTCCTACGCTCATTCTTGCTAGTCAGTACTGGGATAGCTGTGCTCTCATCTCTCAGGTCAGCTACTCTCATCCAGCTGATCGGTCTTTGGGCTTGATACCAAATATCGACAGGAGTTGAGGCTGTCGATCAAAGCATTCAGATGTCTCATAGTCTCCTCATGTCGGCCTGTTCACTAAGGCTGATAAAGTAGTCGCATTCCAAACGGGGTCGGACTTACCTTTAGGCAAAACTAGACGGTTCCTAGGGCCCCAGTTCTTTAGGGCCCCATAAAACTTTTCATACACTTATGGTTATTTATTACTTAGTTACTTATTACTAAATTAATTATTATAAATTATGTTTTTGATTAAAATGCATTTGCTAATCTGCCAGCAGAAAGCTTATTATATCATGTGTGTCTTGGGGCCCCCCCTCCAGTCTCCACTATGTTGGATCAGTCCATCGTAGCTATTGAACATGTGCAGAAAGGATCCAGGAAGGCCACAAACCATATGAAAACAAACAGCGCGAAGAGGCAAGAAACAATAAGAAAAGAAGATGAAAAAAACGAAAATGAAAAGGAGCTAACCCACAGCGATGCTGTAAAGTGAACAAAGAAGGAGAAAAGCTGAAAGCGCCCTCAAAGTTACGTAATGTAATGAAGGGATTCTTCGCTGGAAGTCGACTAACAAGTCGACTTCTGATGGGGAGGGTCCGTCATGTGGAGGGGAATGACCAGTGTGAAAAGTGTCTCTTCTATGTAGGAAATATTTCTTGATTCCATTAGAGACGGGAAAGTCTATTGGTCATTTTGAAGTAAGCTTTGAATTTTCTATCTATTTGTGACAGAAGATGTGAAAACAGTTATTTAGTCTTTTTTTTTACACATTGAATTTCCAGGAAAACTTCAGGCTTCAGGGCTCTTTCTAAAATCAGACATATGTTTTACAGGTAATTTTGGCAGGTGTTCCTAGCTTTTAATGTGTTAAGTTATGCATTCAAAACAGTAGAAACTTAAAGACATTATTAACTAGAGCCTGACCAATACATTATCTGGCCGATAAATCAGCCCTCTACTGCCTTTTTCAAAATAATCATCATCAGCTGTAATTTTGCTGATCAAATGGCAATTTTTTCTTAGTTTCTCACTGAACGGTAAATGCTGTTCAGTATCGGGTTGGGCAGGCGGATGTCCTTGCAGCTTTTGTCCACTCAGTGAAACTCTGACTCCATTCAATCCTCAGCGCTCGCCGCAGTCTTCTCAGTAACGTCGTGAAGTTACATCCAGGCAACATTACAGGGCTGAGATATGCCACATATCTAACCCTAAGCCTTTGCAATGACAAGTTAGTGCTCTTCATTTACGTTGCATCGTTAACTTAGCTGAAGTTACTCCCTGTCTGTGGTATAGGGCCGCGCACTGATACCTAATGTGATCTGTGTGCGTGTGTGTGTGTGTGTGTGTGTGTGATGCGGTCAGTGAGCTGATCTGTAACTTAAAGAATGACTCGTCACAAGAAATGATCAGCTCGTACCATTAAGTGAAGCAAACCTACTCGGTCATCATACACGGTCCTGTCAGTCAGCAAAGAGACGTTTACACTGGCTGTTAGCAATAACATCGCTGTAGCTATGCTAACCTAGCATAGCATTAGCTAACAGCTTAAAAACCAGTAAGTATGCAGAAAGTTTGAGAGTAGCCTACAGAACAGCGGTTCATCACTCCGCCAGCTGCGTGTTGAGATGTGACCACATGTTTAGTCATGTTAGTATTGGATTATTTGTGACTATTGTATATTAAAATGTAAATCTATCAAAGATGACGTGTTCTGACATCTGAGAAAGGCGTCTCTGGTTTTTAGTTTGGTTCATATAAATTTTCACTTTATGGCAAAGAAAAATGGAGTAAAGAAAATATAATTTAACGTTAAATGGCATTAGAGGGCTGCATAAATAACATTTTTCCACAAACTTATCATTATGTTGCTTACATAAAGCACACACCTCTGGTCTAAATGGACAGATAAATCCATCAGTACAGCTGCCAGCCAGAGGTTTCATGCTTTGTTGCAGGTTTTTGTACTTAACAACTCCTTCCTGCTGTAAACTGTTAAGACTATAATTGATATTTTATTTGTTGTAAGAGTCAAGTGATCCCGCCCCAAAATATTATTTTATAAATTAATGTTGTCATTCTTTTTTCTTAAATCTGTAATCTCTAAAAATGCAAACACATTAAACCATTAATCAGAAGGTTACATAATTCAAATCTGGTTGAAATGAGAAAAAAGACCAAGTCAGAGGATACATGTTAGAATTGACTATTCTTTGTTGAGGAAAAGAAGATTGTACATATCTCCAGAGGAGGTCTGATACCCTTAGCTGCTAAGCTAATACATCAAATGCGAGGGTCCCAGATTGAGCCTGAAGATCTCACCTGTCATACGTCCACCCTCCTCTTTTATACTGGACAAATCATGTGACTATGTGCGTATAGTGCATATAGCATGTATGTGCAGGTTCATATGAATGTGTATTTCTGTTGAGGACCGTGGTCGTCTCCTTCTTCGGTCTTGGCGTTGAGTCAGCAGGTGAAGTTCCTGTGAAAGTTGCGTCCTCCCTACTCTTTTCCCATGGATCCACAGACCTGCTATTGTCCACTTTCTAAGGAGTCGTCTGCTCCTATGTGAAAATTACTGATAACTTACACTGTGTGTGTGGTTTCAGTTGATACTTCAGTCCAGCCACCGTCCTTGACTTTCTCGTCAGGAACTCTGTTTCTTCTGTGCTCTCTCACTGTCTGGTTTTCTTTCTGTTACAGAGTCACATCAGGTCATAAGAAAATAATCTACTGATTATATACTGATTAATAATAATAAATAAAAGAATATGTCAGATTATATTTGTGATTAAAAATGATAAATATGTAAAATATACTTCATTAGCTATGGAGCTGGGTCCTATCCTGTCATGATTTGGGTTTTTCCCTTTGCTTTGTTTTCGGGCTTCCTGTTTTATTTTGTAGTTTTTCCTGTTTAGTTCCCTTGGTTCTTGTTTAGCTTCATAGATTTCCTATTGATTTAGTTCACCTGGGTTCATTTAGTTAATTTGTTTCACCTGTGTCTCGTTTTGTTCTGTGTATTTATACTCCTCAGTTTTTGTCTTGTTGCTGGATCACTTTGTTAGTTTTGTTAGCGTTGTTAGTGTGTAGCTCGGTTGCTGTAGTCCCCAATAAATCTGGAAATCTGCATCCCTGTCCCGTCTTCTCTGCATTTGGGTCCACACCTTCACCACAACCCCAATACCCAGCCCTTACAGTCCCATGATTATCAGCAATCATTGGGTGAGAGGCAGGGTACACACTGGACTGGTCGCCAGCCCATCTCAGGACCATTTAGTCATTAATTATATTGTTTTTAAATTAAGTCTTTGATTAAGTCAATTCAAAATATTTTTCAGCCTAAAAAAATCCATATTGGTTGGGCCACATTCTATTCAACACCACTTTCTATATTAAAATGATTCCTAGCAATCTTATAGCTTTGTATTAATGTTTTATTTTGTGTATTATCATTTACTGCTGTAGATGTTTAACGCTGAGTTAATTCCAAATTAATTAATTCACTGTTGGGCAGTTTAAGGTCTGTTTATAGATTAGCATCACTAGTTTTTCCTGTTTCATGATGCATTTTCCAGCAGGGCTGAGATGATACTTAGTTTTAGTTTAAGAAGTCGCCCCTCAAAGGGCGACTCTTTCAGTTTATCACAAATATTACCACATATCATTATTTTGGAGACACTTGGTTTCCACTGAGCAGGAAGGGTTTGAAATATGTAACCAATAACGTACAGTAGTGGAGTAAGTGCAATATTTACCATATGGCTCCATGCCTGCCTTTGTGGGCCCCAGATCTGCTAAATCCGCCACTGCTTCCAACAGTGTCGTGTTCACATATTGAGTCCATTGCCACCAGTAGCCCATTTTTCACCGTAGTGTCCAGGTTCCTCCGCTCCTGACACAGACCTTGTTTGACAAAGGAACATCTGACCTGATTTGCTGGTATGGCTTATAATGGAACAGAAGAAATAACAAGGGCTCATGGAGGAGCTGAAGAAAGCTGGAAGGTGGAAATAACAGAAGTATCTGTGGTCATTGGAGCACTGGGGGCTGTGTCCCACACTGGAGGCAATATGTCTGTTAATAATAAGTCTGCATGAATACATATTTCACATGTATGATTCCATGATGTTCCTCAACAAACCTGCCCCCATTAGAAATCTGTTTTCAGCATCACCTTTGCTCTATTTGTGCAGACAGACAACGCCATAAGGTGAGACGCAAAGCCATTCATACCTGCCACCTTTTCTGTCTTAGAGCTGGGGATTCCAGATGGACTCAGACCTTATTACATGAAGCAGGGAGCACCCTGTGATCCATTCTCATGTGTGAATGGGACTGGAGGTCGGGAGATGAGAAGAAATGGAAGTGGGGGGAGAGAGGCAAAGAGTGGAGGTGGGGGAGAGCTCATTGTGCAAACCGAACGTACATCTCAGCTCACAGTCACCTCAGTTTCCACCTTTACGTCACTCACCAGCCTCTTCGGATTATTTAAAAGACTGCAGTAAATAGAACCAGAAAGAACATCTTAACATGTTATGATGATGCTGAGTATCTAATTTACCACGTGGGTTAGACATTACAGGACAGAGTGAACGGACTAAAGGGAAAGGAGGACAAAGGCTAAGAGTGGGACTGAGCTTGGAGGAGCGTTGAAAATCTCATTTCCACCCTTGACTGCCTCCCTCCACCTTCGTGCAGGAGATTACTCTACAGCGCACCAGCTCTACCTTCTGTTTGTTTCTAGGAAGAGGGTCATACCTTTCCATCTGAATGAAGGGGACTGATGGTAGTTGTAGAATGTATAAAAACAAAAGAAAGAGAATCAGAGAAGCAATGAACATGTCATGTTTGTTTATATGTAGAGAATAATCAAAGAAAAACCTTCGTTAAAACACGTTTCCTTTTCCTCTAATATGCATCACAATCTTTCATGGACCTGTATGACCACCGGAATCGCAACTAACTGAATATCAGTTACAGTATTTCCATTTATGTCATCACAAGTAAATAAAACGGTAAATAACTTAGCCAGGAATCTAAACCCATCCTCTGCTATCTACGGGCGCTAATGATCAGCTTTAACCGGTGTTTCTAAGTCATCACCAGGCCTCCTGACCAGCTGCAAAGCTTTTCTGGCTGGAAACTGTAGAAAACATTGTACCACTACTGCCTGATTCTCCGGTTTCCTTCTAAACTTTTCAGAAGTGGTGCTGGCAAACATCATATCCAACGGGTGTAACAAAAGCAAGAAATGTTGGGTTTCATCAGCTGCAGGAGGATAAGGTCTCTAGAGGATGTGATAGAGTCATCGGCACACTTCCAACCTGCCAGCTGATTGGTCCGCTTCATCCTGGCATAAGCTACAGTCTGCCCACATCACCGACGTGTCTCGGCTGCAGTTCATGGACAGAAATCCCAACATAAACCTTTTGCTACATGGCTGACAGACTCTACTTTGCTTCTGGACTGTCAGCGTCAACACAACAATGTTTCCTGTTTTCATGCAGATCGGCTGACGTGATGTTTTCTAGAAAACGCCGAGGTATGTTGGATATCCTCTGTAGGTGTGATCTGGGTTTGTTATATCAACTGAACTGTCAGTCAGTCAGCTGGAGTCCATCCCAGCAGTCACAGGGTGAGAGGCAGGTACACCTGGACAGGTAGCCGGTCCATCACAGAGAGACAAACAACCATTCACACATTCACCCTCAAGGACAACCTAGAGTAACCAAGTATCCAACCGGCATGTCTTTGGACAGTGAGAGGAAGCCGGAGAACCCAGAGAGAACCCACACATACACTGGGAGAACATGCAAACCGAGAGGTCGGTGTCTGAAGCTCCCCCTGTTCAAACCAGCGACCTTCTTGCTGTGAAGCTACAACCATCGTGCAGCCCTGAACTGAATCCTCTTCATCCTCGCAACAGCTGCAGGGAGACGATTTGCAAAACTATATATGATCAAACACTTACCTTGGTGGTTGACATGAGGTTGGATAGTTTTATTACTTTCTCCATCATCATAGTTCTCTCATAATTAAAGGTCTTTCACAATTAGTGAAACAGCACCAAAGATTTAAATCAGCAGTCTCACTGGGGGTGTTCATCCATCCTCTGTCGTCACATGATCACAGAGATTTGATACGAAGCTCGACATGGAGTTACTGTGTTACCTCAGGATCGGGCACGAAGCCATGCCTCTAACCACCTGGCGAGCCTTCTTACCTGCTCTTTGCTTCCACAACTTCCTGTTTGTAACCTTTTCCACCCTAACAGACCTGCTTCACTGTTCCTCTGATTCTCAACAGCGGTTCACATTGTTCCCTCGTCTTGCCCCGCTTCCTGCTTGGCTGTTTATCCGTCCCATCTGGAGGATTCCACGGCGCGCAAAGCCGCCCTCTGCCCTGCCAGTTTTCATATACGTATGTATAGATAGATAGATATCTATCTATCTAGCTATCTATCTATCTATCTATCTATCTATCTATCTATCTATCTATCTATCTATCTATCTAACTTGTATTACTGCAGGTGATTAACAGTGAAGTTATGAACAGCTGGAGTGAAAGAGGCACAAGGTTGTTTATTTACCTTTCATTAGTCTCATACACACTTTACATGAGACTAAGAGAAGGATTTGTTTGTCTCCTGACATGTATTCTGTAAAAATGTAAATATATATTTTCCTCTTTTTTTCAGGCCCAACCTTGAGTCTTAGCCTTGGAGACAGAGCTTTGGAGCTGGAGTACAGCCAGCTAATCAATAACAAATCAACCCACAAGGGAGAGAACAGGAGGAGAATAGAAAAGGACAACAAAGGCCTGCCCGGCTCTCTCCATTTCAGCCAGCTGCATCTTTCTCCTCTCACCTTGCTCCATCGACCCCTGGCCTCACATCAGGTAAAGAAACTCTGAATGTCCCCATGTAAACACAGAGCTACTTGCTATTCTCTGTCCCTTCACCGTGAGAGTGTTTGCAGTCCACTGCCCTTCAACCATTCATCACCAGCGTGCCTCAGCCTGAATTAGTAACAAAATCACAATACAAGCTCATGTTACAAACTGTTTTTCAGGCCATGCAAGCTGAAAAACTGCAGCAGAGCAGCATTGTTTATTCTCAAGTCTTGCACATTCACAAATCCACATTCAGCAGCCTGTATAGATTTGAGAGGCTTCTAACAATGGTCCTGTTGAATTCGACGACTCTTAACAAGCACATAAGTTGTAGTGCTGCTGTGAATAGAAGGATATTCTGATCAGGCAGACTGGAACAGCAAGGTAGTGGTGTGTGAGTGCAGCACATCTACAGCATGGTGTATCTTACAGGAGGAAAGGTTTACAAAGAGAATGGAGGTGAATGGGAATAATGAGGCTTAAGTACAGCAGTCTAGTGTAGAATAAGAGCCTGAATGACAGGAAACAGCAGGAAGGAGAACAGAAGTCAGCGGCAGCCGTAGGCCTGAGCAGTTTTCCACCGCTGGAAAGGAGCGCTGCACCACAAATGATATGCTGAAGCATTAATCAGGAAAACTGAGAAGGTTGACCATGTCAGGGTTGTCAGGAGGTCCGCAGGCGCAACACAGGAGCCGAGGCGACTCCGACAGATAAACAGAACTACAAGGCCTGGAAACGGGGTCCCTAAAGAACACAAGTGTGTTAGAGCCCAGATCAAATCTGAAAGAAAGGAGGGAGGTGCGCGCACACACACACACACACACACACACACACACACACACACACTAGGTGTTATCCCAGCAAAGTGTCATGTTTTAGTAACAAACATTAAACACAGACAAGTTGTGGTTGGATGCATGAGAACGTATGAATGCATCAAACACCACGGCGTGCCAGATCTGTCAACATCTGTCAACATCTGTCAACATCTGTAAACATCTGTAAACAACTGTAAACATCTGTAAATAACTGTGAACTGTAAACAACTGTAAACATCTGTCAACATCTGTCAACATCTGTAAATAACTGTCAACATCTGTAAACATCTGTTAACATCTGTAAACATCTGTAAACATCTGTAAACAACTCCCTTTTCACCACAAAGCAGCTACAGGAAGACAAGGTGCATCTTCCAGAGCTTCGGCCCCACAGTGATGAGTTAGATTGTTGGTGTTTTTTTGTTTTTTTTTCAAAATTCTTACTCTTATGCTATTTCGTTTCAATCATTTGGCATTGTTCAATAACTGGGCATTCACCGTTGCTATTATTTCAATAATAGCTGTTTCTAGGTTGTTGTTAAAATGCTTTATGCAAAGTTTTATGCAAAATGTTTGAAACGCTACTCCTCCTACTCCTTTTGCCTCACTTCAACCAGTCAAATGTCAAACTCTTCAGCTCATTCAGGAGATATCTTCTATGACTTTTGGTCTTTGTAACATGTAAAACTTTTCAAGTTGTCAGGTTTTTGTCAAATTTGCAAATCATTTCCTGTGATTGGACAAATCAGGAAATGCAGCTCAGTGATTGGTCCATTTTGGGCACCGGTACACAGGAAAGCATTGGTGTACAAGGGATGGGTTCAAATCCAGCATCAAGCATTGTGTATCATGATGATGTGCCAGATGTTGCACATAGAGTACTGCATACTGTTCCGTCAAAGCGCTTAGATTTAGCTGCAAGCTTTGCAGTTATGTGGATTGTCTGCACGTAGAACATAACAATGTGCAATGCCTGTTTAGAAGAGTTGTACAACTTATACAAAGTGTTAACTCAAGTTAACACTTTTAACTAAGTGTTTATATATAGTAAAAACTAAACTGCAGAAAGCAGTTTAGTTTAGCAGTTCGATTTTAAATTGTTAAACTACTTCAAATGAAACAAAGTGGTCTGGTGTGCTAGTTGTTGTACATTAACTATTGAATACTGTGCAGTTAAAGTGTGGACTGTCTGCACAAACAAGTCAATGTATGTGCAAAGTCTGTCTTGAACAGTTGTACAAGTAACACAAAGTGTTAAAGTTTTTTTTTTATTTATTTATTTTTTTTTATTTTAAGCTGTGGGGAAAGAACAGGTAAATATTACATTTTTCTAGTTAGAATGCTTCAAATGGAACAAAGTGGTCTTTCCTGCAAAATGTTTTAAAAGCTACTCCTCCTATACCCTTTGTCTCACTTCAACCATTCAAGTATCAAACTTTTTAGCCCATTTAGGAGATGTGTGCTATGACTTTTGGTCTTTGGAACATTTAAACTTTTTAAGTTATTCAAGTTTTTGTCAATTTTTTAAAATCCGTTCCTGTGATTGGACAAAACAGAAAATGCAGCTCAGTGATTGGTCCATTTTCTGCACTGGTACACAGGTATACAAGGCAAGGGTTCAAAACCAGTCTTGAACATTGTACACTGTGGTGTTATGTCAGTTATGCACACAGAGTGCTGTGGATTGATCTGATCAGAGAGCTTTGACTTTGGTTTTGGCTGCAAACTGTGAAATTAAAGTGTGGATTGTCTGCACAAATAAGATATATCCTGTCCAATCTCTGTCCTCAAAAGTTGTGCAGTGAATACAAAGGGTTAGTTCAAGGTAAAAAAAACAAAAACAAAACAAAACTGCAGAAATGACAATAAAATATTAGTTTTATTGTTAAAAGGCTTCAAATGAAACATTGCTCACGTTAAACAATAAAGTATTTAACTGATGATAACAAGCAGCTCTAAATGGTTTTCTGCAATGATTTTCTGTAATGATTAATGTAGTTTAACTACTGACTTCAGAATTTTAGTTGTATTTACAAACTATTTAAAATAATCTTTAGCTTTTTGACAGCAGTTCAACCTTTCACATATTTTTGCAATTCTGCTGATTACACACTGGTGGCAAAGGCGATCCCATACCAATGGCAAAAACTATTAGCGCTCCTGCCAGGATGGGAAGAAGAACTGTTGTGGCATCGTGGTAAAATGAATTGCCTGCCATTGTGATGGTTGTGAGTTCAAATCCATGTGCTGGATCTGCATAAATCATATCAGATGGTTGTATTTCTTCTCTAGGTCTTGTGTGCTACTTC
>NC_136627.1:2835758-2845758 GCF_933228915.1 Telmatherina bonti | reverse complement strand
CTACAAGACAATGTTTACGTACCGTCCTCCATCTTTGGTTCTGGTTATCTTCTGGGCTCAACAGATGCACCAGCATGTTCACATCACTGGGAATTTTATTTCTTCTCTCCATCTGTCCTCATTGTCTTCATTTTTTACCCTCTCACATGCATGAAAGAAAATGGTTTTCAGTCAAAATAATGAATTAAAATACATCTCTTCATGGAGTTTTGTCTTTTACCTGCTTGTCCTCCCAGTAGAATAGTAACCGATGAGGTCAGACATTGATTGGTCAAACATTGGGACAAATATGCAGTACACACAAAGATGAAGGTGGCGCTGGGAATCATTTGTGTGTTCATTACTACAGAAGGCAGTTAATGGTGTGCCGAGGACATTCACTGTTTCACTGCGAGGTCAGAAAATAAAGGACCAACTGCAGCATGAGTTTAAGTCCTGCAGCTGTTTGAAAATAACATCCAGACAGTTAGATCCGGTACTGTTTGGATAAATGTTTACATCTGTCTGTGACCAGGTACATGTTGAGGTTTTGCCTTGTGCTTCTACCCAGAACACACTTTTAGCTCTGAACATTCACTTCCCTTTGCTCACATCCATCCTGTGGTTGGTGGCATTCTCATTTCTTTTGTCCTCCATGAGACTCCAGAGTGAATTGTCCACACCAGGAAGGGACCTGCACATGCAGAGGACGCAACATCACACAGGACGCAGTGTTTACAATGATCTTACCATGTTTACTGTGTTACAGAAGCTGTTGAGGATTGTTTTTACTTTTTGTTCCACTCTCTCTTTCTTTATCTTTTGTCCTCTCATTTTCCTTTTTTTCCATCTTTTCACTCTACTATCTCTGTATCTTATATATATCGTAAACACACACAGACACATGTCTCATCATGCTTTGTGAGGAGTTTCCCGTCAAAAATTCCAATGTCCTGCTGTTAAATGGGTTTATTGGAGCGGTGGCAGTGGCTCAGGTGGTAGAACCACTGCAGCCCAACACTGCAGCCCCAAGGGGGACACAAGTGTTCTTTGATGACTGGTCCCATTCATGGGATAAATGCAGAGGGAAGGGCAACCGGCATACCGGCCAGACTCCTAGCATCCATAGTTAGCCATACTCCAAGCAACCATAGTTAGCTATGCAGCTAGCCTCCATAGTTAGCCACACTGCTAACATACATGGTTAGCCATGCAGCTGCGAACATCTATAGTTAGCCATGCCGCTAGCATTTATAGTAATGCTGCCATTCTGCCAGGTTTACACAACACAGTCGTTCATGTCCGACAATCATTTAGTATCAGCCCGACCCAAACAAGAACAACACAACCTCACCTGCCAGCAACAATGGAAACACAGACACACAAAACCTTTAAGGTATACTTGGTAATCTTGCAGAGACACTTGTAACCCTTATTTCTCATGTTGTAGTGTATTCCGGTCTCCTCAGGCGGTGGATGATGCAGGCTACAGTTGATTTTTTCTTTTTGTAATGTTTTTATTAACCAAACGGCAGGACAGCATGTAAAACTTAGCACCTTGTGCTCAGTCTCCAAAAACCCCTCTCCAACCAGAACTCTCCCTCCCTCTCTTTCTCCCCCCGAAAACAAGGGGTAGGTGGGAACCAAAATATTTTAGCTACTATGATGAAAGAATTAATTAGGGTACACATTTATTTTACTCTGGATGAAGCAGTTTCTCGTCCTGATAGTAGTCTATACATTCTGTAATCATGAACAATAAGAAATATAGTTAGACCCCTCAGTTTACTGTAAATCTGTAAAAACTCTGACCAATCCAAACGTTCCGACCCAAATGGAGTTGTTAATTTCTTATATTTCGTAGCTTCTTCTCCCGGCTCCCCTCCTCCCCCTCCAGCAGAACATACCTGATAGCCACACCCTGCATATAAACAGCGTGTTAGGATGAAAATACAAAGCAGTGAAGAAGAAACTCGGAAGGCAAACTTGGCTGAGAAAATGCAGGAAGGATTTCCCGACCCGGCTCGGTTTATTTGTCTCCTCCTGCTAAACAGCCGAGAAAGAGAAAATCGTTGGTGGAAAAAGCTGCGAATAAAAAAGCCTCGGATCATGCAAGGAGCAGAACCAGAGGGGGAGGAGCCAAGGCAGGGGGAGGGGCCAATACAGGGCGCCACTTTCACATCTTTTTTTTTTTTTTAATTATTTTTTATTATTTTTGTGTCTTGTCCAGCATTTAAGCAAGCAGAATGATCGTCTGGATGCTGTTTTCTAATTTCACATCTTGCTAGCACCCCAACATTACCTACCCCAGATTTAACAGGACTGTTGAGAACATTTAATGCAGCGGTTCCTGTCTGATGTGAGCTTCAGTTCAGTCATATGTTTTAATAAGATGTTGACTGTTTGTTTGTTCCAATTATTTAATCTGGTCTCAAGGATGTAAAGAAAATGACACTCTTGTTAAGAAGTACCCTAATAGGGTACTCTTGTACAAAAGAAGGTTTAAGTTTCTTTTACTTTTGTATTTTTTTCTCTACAGTGAGCAGTTTTAGAAGAACATAGCTGCTCAAGTTAATATAGCTTTAAGATAATGCATTTGTTCCACACTGTTAATGTCTTTTCATATATTTATTTATATTTTCATCATGTAGGTTGTGATGTTTTTGTGGTGCTCTGACTTTGATTTATTAAACAGTGTTCTGTGTAGTATCAGAAATAGTATCAAGCATCGAGCACCGTTCTTAGTATCAGTATTGAGTTTGAATTTTAGTTCCTTGGCAACTCTAAAGCTTCTGTACCACCTCAGGAGCTGGAAGCCAAGGATTTTCTGTGGTGACCCCTGCAGGCGGAAGAGCAGAGAGGAAAAACAAACACGGGTTTGATTGGAGAGGCGCGTGTCCAGGCAGAAAACTTCTCTACATATCCATAAACAAACTCTAGAAAGAGTCTGATTGCATCAGCTGCTCGGCTGCAGCATGATGAGAAATGCAGGTAGTGTTTCAGTGCATGATATCCTGGCACACGGCAGCGCTAGGCTAATGAAGTGTTGCTAACCTAGCTACTTTAGCTTTATTTAGTTAGTTTTCAGTTGAGATTTAGTGAGTTTTCAGTCCATCAACTTTATGTTTTAAAAAGTTACTATTGACAAATGCAGCATCATTTTGTGATGCTTCTGGAGACTGAGGTGAAAGCATTCAGTCTTCTCAATGAGCTGCAGGTGCTGCTTCCTTGTGTCTGTACCGCGCTGCTCTCATGCCCACCCATGTACACAGGAACCTCGCCAGGAAGACGATCTGAGCTGAGAATTGAAGCAACATTTGTCTAAATGAAGACAAGTCTGAACCAGGACCATCCCTGTGTCATCAGAATTACTGTTAAAGGAACTTTCTGCGACACACACACACACACACACACATGCACACACACCTTTCCATCCCAACCCAGCGTCTGGTGGAGTGTCACTATCCCATCATTCCTATGTGTTACTTTTCAATTTATAGCAGAGAAGCAGAGTCTGGTCACTGCCAGCCCTCTATAAGGGAGATGAAGAGTGGAAGTGAGAGAAAGATGGGATGGGAGAGTGGGCTGTATAATTGACAATGACAGAGAGCAGTCAGCCTTGATTAGTTCAGCCTTGGTAAGCAGTTCATTAGCAGGCCAAGTTAAAAGGAAATGGCAGACAAGTAGAAAAGATAGAGAAAGGTACAAGATGTGCAGAGACATTCAAGGAAGGCACTGTATCTGAGTTCTGGCAGAGAATAGAGCTGCTGTTTGGCACCTTGGCGACCTCAAGTGGACAGAAACTGTTTACTGACGTTTGTTTAGTGTGATTATTTATAAGGTTCCCAAAGAAACCAAAAGGTTTCCACTACGACACTGTGTCAGCTTTTCAGATATAATAAATAAAGTCTAAATGACATGATCCTCAAAACTGGGTTGAAGTGTCATTTGTTTCATGTTTTTCTACCTGCCATAAACACAGACTGGGAGAAGATCATCTACATGTTATAAAGCTCATATGGAAGAGCTGAGCTTATTAATGCTACACCAGATAAGACAACATGTCTCTGCTATATGCTCTGTCCAAAACAAGCAAAGTAAAACTACTTTGACGGAAACAGCTTTCATCAGAGAAGCTGAAATCGACTGGTGAAAGAAGATTCAACAAACCACTGTTAGGAAGCACGGTGTGTGTGCAGCGCTGGGTGTGTGCAGCACAGGGTGTGTGCAGCACGGTGTGTACGGCACTGTGGATGCTGCAGAAAGACTGTCCTAAAATGTTGTGCGGTGTAGTACATTAGCATATTCTGACCATAGCATCCCTTTATGTCATACACGATTATTTGTAAATCCTAATGTTACATGTTGACAGAAGAAAACAGCATATATATATATATATACATATATATATATATATATATATATATATATATATATATATATATATATATATATATATATATATATATATATATATATATGTATATATATATATATATATATATGAATATATATATATATATATATATATATATATATATATATATATATATATATATATATATGTATATATATGTATATATATATATATATGAATATATATATACATATATATGTATATATATATATATATATACATATATATATATATATGTATATATATATATATATATGTATATATATGTATATATATATATATATATGTATATATATATATATATATATATATATATATATGTATATATATATATATATATATATATATATGTATATATATATATATATATATATATATGTATATATATGTATATATATATATATATATATGTATATATATATATGTATATATATATATATGTATAGGTGATTATGATCATCAGGGTCTCAGATTTAAACTCAGAACTCACATTGGTTCTGGTTCTGCTTGTGGTTCCAGTTTCAGTTCTACTTCCGGTTCTTGTATCGTCGTATGTAAAGCGTTTTGGGTTGTTTTGTGCTAGAATGGGATGTCGAAGCGAACCTGCCTCGCCCTGCAGGCATCAACACACATTGTTCATTCTGATTTTAAGTCTTTTTTTAAACAATGCTTGTTTTTATTTGTTCATCTATAATGAAAGCTTTTGGTTTCTCGGTTCGCGTCGCTGCTTTTCTGTGCTTCTCGTATGTCAGAGAAACACACGGCGGTGTGCTCATGTAATGTGGCGCTCAGGGACAAACATGGACACACAAACCTGTGAAGGCTAAGCAAGCAGCCAGCAGGGGTCATCCTGAACAGTTCCATGATCTAAATCCTAATCAAACATCATTTACAGCTTGTTTTATTTGGGCCCCTGGAGAGAATGTCCCTCCCCACTTTTTGCCATGGCAACCAGGCTCTCATTTCAGAAGTGTCATGCTGCATTATCATCCGGTGGGCTCACATACACTCTTGCCTGACAACTTCACTGTGGACCCTGGTGAAAAATAGCCAGCCTCTTCACCCCCGCCTCCTCTCTTTTTGTCTGTTTCACTCTCTGCTGTAACTTTGCCCATTTGCCTCCTTTTGCAGGTTCTTTCTCCTCTCTGTAGGTAGCCAGCGAAGATTGAACGTGTAATATACAGTATACCTTCTCTAATTGTAAACGAGCCCGGACACCGGCATCAGTAACAGAAATAGAAAACGATTAGCAAAAGATGGATAGGACTTGTATGCTGTCTAATGTGCATGAAAGTGTAATGATTTTTCATCAAGGTCACACTGAAATGCTTATAATCGTACAAACAGTCATACAATCGAGTAGTGGTGCCGTTCTGTGGATTCATTTATCAGCGTTGGAGAATAAATAGTCTGGCACAGTTGTGGTTGCTGTTGTAATACATCAACCTGATGATCTAATGCAGAACGCTGGTAAACAAAACGCACGTCTGTTAGAACATCAGTGACACTGAATAGCCATGAAACTCCCGCTACTGGGATTTATGATGCCTGCCTTTTCATCATCCTGTAAATCATCCATTTAGTCATCCTTTGTGTTGTCAGAAATCATTTCAGAGTGATTTTAAACATGTTATAAAGACCTGCAGAGCTGAAACAGAAATACCCATCAGGCTCACATTTAGATGTTCTCTTCTCCACACGGAGGGGGCTGAAGTGTTGGAAATCAGAGCCATCCTCACCAAAACATGCCCATGTGGCATGTCTTCAGGAACATACCAACCGGCATTGTGTGCCCTCTAGTGGTTATGAGACTCTAACCGTACATGGTAAAGCCAACCCAAAGTAGCAGAGCTTCATAGCTAAATGTTATGTTTACATGTTGCTGTGGTAACCTGGAAACCGGTGGAGCATGGCTGGAATTTAGCTTTAATGTTGGAGAGACAAAAGTTATACTTCTGTCACAACCCCAACAAGAGATGAAGCGTTGACATGCTGACGGAGGCCTGAACTGCTCCACACATGTATATCTGGGACTCAGGAAAAAATCTAATTATTCACTTGTTTTGTATTTAATTCATCTTCACTTTTCATATTTTAATTGGCCCAAAAAGCAACATTGTTTAATGTAAATGGATTTTAGTGGATGACTAAACCAAATAACAGACGAAGACATTAATACTGTAAACTCAGGCTTTTCTGGAAAAATACATTTCATTTCATTTCTATTCAAAACAGTAAAAAGAAAACAGAAAATATCCCTGAACAGAACAGACCTAAAAATAAAAAAAAAATTCATTTAACCAACATTTCCAGTCTCCAACAGGTTCCAGTATTTTAACGTTCTCCATGTTTCTTCATCACCAGACGTCACCATGTGACAGTAAACGGACTGTTGTGGCTTCAGTCTCATCCTGCAGGTCCTGATCACCTCCTGCTCTGCCTGCAGCTAGAAGCTGGATGCTGCAGGAGGACCAGGCTTCTAGAGAGTTCTTCTGGACGGGGGAGGGGCTTACGCAGCTTCTAAAGAGTTCTTCTGGACGGGGGAGGGGCTTACGCAGCTTATAGAGAGTTCTTCTGGACGGGGGAGGGGCTTACGCAGCTTATAGAGAGTTCTTCTGGACGGGGGAGGGGCTTACGCAGCTTATAGAGAGTTCTTCTGGACGGGGGAGGGGCTTACGCAGCTTATAGAGAGTTCTTCTGGACGGGGGAGGGGCTTACGCAGCTTATAGAGAGTTCTTCTGGACGGGGGAGGGGCTTACGCAGCTTATAGAGAGTTCTTCTGGACAGGGGAGGGGCTTACGCAGCTTATAGAGAGTTCTTCTGGACGGGGGAGGGGCTTACGCAGCTTATAGAGAGTTCTTCTGGACAGGGGAGGGGCTTACGCAGCTTATAGAGAGTTCTTCTGGACAGGGGAGGGGCTTACGCAGCTTCTAAAGAGTTCTTCTGGACGGGGGAGGGGCTTACGCAGCTTATAGAGAGTTCTTCTGGACGGGGGAGGGGCTTACGCAGCTTATAGAGAGTTCTTCTGGACAGGGGAGGGGCTTACGCAGCTTATAGAGAGTTCTTCTGGACGGGGGAGGGGCTTACGCAGCTTCTAGAGAGTTCTTCTGGACGGGGGAGGGGCTTGCGCATCATATAGAGAGTTCTTCTGGACGGGGGAGGGGCTTACCCAGCTTCTAGAGAGTTCTACTGGACGGGGGAGGGGCTTACGCAGCTTCTACAGAGTTCTTTTGGACGGGGAGGGGCTTACGCAGCTTCTAGAGAGTTCTTCTGGACGGGGGAGAGGCTTACCCAGCTTCTAGAGAGTTCTTCTGGACAGGGGAGGGGCTTACGCAGCTTCTAGAGAGTTCTTATGGACGGGGGAGGGGCTTACCCAGTTTCTAGAGAGTTCTTCTGGACGGGGGAGGGGCTTACGCAGCTTCTAGAGAGTTCTTCTGGACGGGGGAGGGGCTTACGCAGCTTCTAGAGAGTCCTTCTGGACGGGGGAGGGGCTCACGCAGCTTCTAAAGAGGTCTTCTGGACGGGGGAGGGGCTTACGCAGCTTCTAGAGAGTTCTTATGGACGGGGGAGGGGCTTACCCAGTTTCTAGAGAGTTCTTCTGGACGGGGGAGGGGCTTACCCAGCTTCTAGAGAATTCTTCTGGACTGGGGAGCCGCTGCCGCTAACAGAGAAGAAAAAAATGATACATGCTATTACGTTACTCACCAAAAGTCTCCAAATTCACCAGAAAAGTAGTTAGACTTGTTAATAGTTGCTTTTTCTTTCAATAGAGTTGCTAGAGGGTCTGATGATAGGCTAAATGTAGCACCAAAGTGCCTGCAGGTTGATATTTTACCATAAAACTTAACATTCATATAAATAGAATTTATTATAAAAATGTTGTAGTTTTTATCAACATATTTGTGACATTTCTAATTTGCTCATGAAACTACAACATAAAACGTCAACCAGCCACAATTTTATGTGTCCGTAACATCGCACAGTTGGTCTGCTGAGTCCGAAAAACTACGGAAAATAAAATTCAGTAAAAGAGCAGCACTGACAGCTGTTAAGGTTGACTTTTATCTGGCTGGTCAGGCCTGGTTGAAGTCGCTCTTCTAGAAGTATGCCTTCACTGATTCAAACCAAACGATTCAACGCTGTTTTAAAAAAGCAAACAGAAACCACATTAAATATACTGAGAGAGGATTGTTTGGAGTACCCCCTGAATCCCAAATGATATAGTCTGATGCAGTGATATGCAGAGCAGCTGGTCAGCCATCCTTCTCTTTCCCTGATCATTCTGATAGGATGCCTTCACATCAGACTCTTGCTACATATCCAGCTGGGATCTCCATTCCAACAATCATCAGAACGCTCTAACAAAGTGGGCCTGTTTGCCTCCATGTAAATAAATAACCATATTCACTTTCACTTCTTGTATTGGCCCCATGACAAATTTACTGTAAAATCAAGCAAGGATGCTCCTGGGTCGGCCACAATAAAGCTGGCAAATTGCATCGAGATGCAAACATCCCAATAAAAAATCTCATTTCACCCCAAATAAACCACAGGTTCCATTGATTGCAAGCCACCACTGTTTTCATATCAAGCAAATCAAAAGATATGACAGCCCCCCTTCCCTCGCTTACAACCAAAACACAGCACGGGCCCTCAGTTAATGGGTCCGATTCATGCGTTTCAGCATGCAATGCAAATTAGGGGGAGGGCGGGATGGAAATGGGGCTTTCTCTTCCTCCTCTGCTGTTTTCCAGCATCATTGCAAGGTTAGAGTCTGATGAGAGCCAATCACTTTAGCATAATATTTGCCTGCATGTGGATCAACAACATTGTGTCTCCCACCATCCATAGTTGCTGCTGAGATGAAGCATGTCAGCATGGTGGCCAGCTAGAAGATGCCTTCCCTCCATCTTATTACCTCCTGCTTTAAAGTAGGGGAAATGGTGGGGCGTAGGGAAGCGTGTTAAGGATAGGGAGTAGGTGAGCAAAGGAACATGAGCAGAAAGGGATGGATGCAGTTCCTGCCTGTTAAATCTGTTAAAAACAGTCTGTAAATGATAGTTTTTGTTTCATTTAACAGCTTTCTCTTTTATTAGTGAAATACCAGTAAGTTTACACATTTAATGTGAAATACCATAAAAATGTTGTAAATGTGACGTTACACAACGTTTCTGCTTTTTTAAGAAATATTTTTACACATAAAACACATTTTTAAATAAATATTTAGCTCAGATGTCATTTTTAAACTACAGCCCCAGTTCCCAATCAGTACATTGTCTTTCTATTCATCATCCATCCATCCGTCCATCCATCCATCCATCCATCCATCCGTCCATCCATCCATCCATCCATCCATCCATCCATCCATCCGTCCATCCATCCATCCATCCATCCATCCGTCCATCCATCCATCCATCCATCCATCCGCCCATCCGTCCATCCATCCATCCGCCCATCCGTCCATCCATCCATCCGTCCATCCATCCAACCATCCATCCATCCATCCATCCATCCATCCATCCATCCATCCATTCATCCAGCCAGCCACCTACCATCCATCCATCCGTCCATCCGTCCATCCATCCATCCATCCATCCATCCATC
>NC_136627.1:2815758-2833258 GCF_933228915.1 Telmatherina bonti | reverse complement strand
ATGTTTGTTTTGATTCGTAAAGTTGTTGTTGGTAAAAGTGTTCTTCTCTTTTGTGCATGTAAACATAGTTTCTATGATGTAAATATGCACTGAGATGATGTAAAAGCGTTTAACTCGTAATATTGATTTGTGCTTTCTGGCCACCATTCTTTCCTCCCCTCTGTCCATCAATCCCAAACATTTCCTTCCTTCCAGTCATTCTCTTCCAACCTAAAATCCCTTCATATTTCATGTTTCTTCCCTGTTGGCTCTTCATCCTTTACTTGTTCTCATCAGGTTTCTTAGTTTGCACTTCTTCTTGACCCAACCCTCTCTCTCTTCTCCCAACATTTCCTTCCCCTCTTGCTATATCCCTCCCCTCTTTTCCTTTTTGTTGCCTTGTCTTTCTTGCACTTTACATTTCTTAACCCCATCCTTCCTTTTAGCTTTTATTAGCTTTCCATGTTTTCAGCCATCTTTAGATCCGTCTGTCATGACACTTGTTCACCTCCCACTCTTTCACCTTCACATCTTCCAAATTTTCTTTCTTGTCCTGCATTTCTGTCATTCTCCTTCCCTCCTTCCTCGTCTCCCCTCTCCAGCTCTGTACGTGCAGTCATGAAATGAAATTCCTGTCATCAGAGGCTGCAATTTCTGTAAAACAATATGCGATCACACAGCATGCAAGTCTGTGGTCCTCTCCAGACTCAACCCATCCCACCGCACCCAATCTTCCCCCGCCGGCTCCTGAGGTGATCAGGCAGTCATTTTAAGAGTATTTTTCAGAAATGTATGAGCATGTGGAAGTTGTGTGGATGCACTGGTTTATTCCTGTTGGTGTACAGAATAACACACATTGTAGCAGGACACAGGGTTCAGACGGGCTAAATGGAAGGCTGAGGTAGGCTGTGTCTTCCCAGCATCTCTTGTTTGATATCAGTGTTTTCAAAGGATTGTGCTAAGCTGCCAGGGTACTTTTGAACATGCAAGACACAGATAAGAAATGGGATTGTGGAGCAGAGCATAAGAGCGTGACTTTGCCCGAAGAAAAGTTTTTAGATGAGGAAACAAAGGGATGGAGAAAGGGTCACAAAAAAACTGCTGCAAACTTAACCTTTTATTCACACATCCCCGTACAGGGGGCAATGTGAGATCTGAGCAGTAAGAAACAGCAGGAAGCAGCGATGCTAACATGTAGCATAGCAGTGATGCTAACATGTAGCATAGCAACATAAAAGCTAAAAGACTCCACCAGCATCAGCATCCAAACCAAACACAGTTCAAACCCCAAACAGAAAATATGAGAACATCACTGTCTGATCATTTCTCCACACAAACAAGGCGTCACATGAAAGCAGAGACTCTGCTGGTTACACAGACGTCTGTCTCGTCTCTGTGGGACAGAAACTCTGGAAGACGTCTGTCTCGTCTCTGTGGGACAGAAACTCTGGAAGACGTCTGTCTCGTCTCTGTGGGACAGAAACTCTGGAAGACGTCTGTCTCGTCTCTGTGGGACAGAAACTCTGGAAGACGTCTGTCTCGTCTCTGTGGGACAGAAACTCTGGAAGACGTCTGTCTCATCTCTGTGGAACAGAAACTCTGGAAGACGTCTGTCTCGTCTCTGTGGAACAGAAACTCTGGAAGACGTCTGTCTCGTCTCTGTGGAACAGAAACTCTGGAAGACGTCTGTCTCATCTCTGTGGAACAGAAACTCTGGAAGACGTCTGTCTCGTCTCTGTGGAACAGAAACTCTGGAAGACGTCTGTCTCGTCTCTGTGGGACAGAAACTCTGGAAGACGTCTGTCTCTGTGGGACAGAAACTCTGGAAGACGTCTGTCTCGTCTCTGTGGGACAGAAACTCTGGAAGACGTCTGTCTCGTCTCTGTGGGACAGAAACTCTGGAAGACGTCTGTCTCGTCTCTGTGGGACAGAAACTCTGGAAGACGTCTGTCTCTGTGGGACAGAAACTCTGGAAGACGTCTGTCTCGTCTCTGTGGGACAGAAACTCTGGAAGACGTCTGTCTCTGTGGGACAGAAACTCTGGAAGACGTCTGTCTCGTCTCTGTGGGACAGAAACACTGGAAGACATCTGTCTCTGTGGGACAGAAACTCTGGAAGACGTCTGTCTCGTCTCTGTGGGACAGAAACTCTGGAAGACGTCTGTCTCATCTCTGTGGAACAGAAACTCTGGAAGACGTCTGTCTCGTCTCTGTGGGACAGAAACTCTGGAAGACGTCTGTCTCTGTGGGACAGAAACTCTGGAAGACGTCTGTCTCGTCTCTGTGGGACAGAAACTCTGGAAGACGTCTGTCTCGTCTCTGTGGGACAGAAACTCTGGAAGACGTCTGTCTCGTCTCTGTGGGACAGAAACTCTGGAAGACGTCTGTCTCTGTGGGACAGAAACTCTGGAAGACGTCTGTCTCGTCTCTGTGGGACAGAAACTCTGGAAGACGTCTGTCTCGTCTCTGTGGGACAGAAACTCTGGAAGACGTCTGTCTCGTCTCTGTGGGACAGAAACACTGGAAGACATCTGTCTCTGTGGGACAGAAACTCTGGAAGACGTCTGTCTCGTCTCTGTGGGACAGAAACTCTGGAAGACGTCTGTCTCGTCTCTGTGGGACAGAAACTCTGGAAGACGTCTGTCTCGTCTCTGTGGGACAGAAACTCTGGAAGACGTCTGTCTCGTCTCTGTGGGACAGAAACTCTGGAAGACGTCTGTCTCGTCTCTGGGACAGAAACTCTGGAAGACGTCTGTCTCGTCTCTGTGGGACAGAAACTCTGGAAGACGTCTGTCTCGTCTCTGTGGGACAGAAACTCTGGAAGACGTCTGTCTCGTCTCTGTGGGACAGAAACTCTGGAAGACGTCTGTCTCGTCTCTGTGGGACAGAAACTCTGGGAGACGTCTGTCTCGTCTCTGTGGGACAGAAACTCTGGAAGACGTCTGTCTCGTCTCTGTGGGACAGAAACTCTGGAAGACGTCTGTCTCGTCTCTGTGGGACAGAAACTCTGGAAGACGTCTGTCTCGTCTCTGGGACAGAAACTCTGGAAGACGTCTGTCTCGTCTCTGTGGGACAGAAACTCTGGAAGACGTCTGTCTCGTCTCTGTGGGACAGAAACTCTGGAAGACGTCTGTCTCGTCTCTGGGACAGAAACTCTGGAAGACGTCTGTCTCGTCTCTGTGGGACAGAAACTCTGGAAGACGTCTGTCTCGTCTCTGTGGGACAGAAACTCTGGAAGACGTCTGTCTCTGTGGGACAGAAACTCTGGAAGACGTCTGTCTCGTCTCTGTGGGACAGAAACTCTGGAAGACGTCTGTCTCGTCTCATCAGCCAGACTGAGAATTGAAGGTGACTTTAGCATTAGCATGCTACATGTAGCCTAGCAAGCTGCCAGAGGCCTGCTGTGCAGCAGGATATTATTTGTTTCCATTAGCTGTGTGACATAAGCCGGTTTTTCATTCCACCTCCAAAAACAACTGCAGCATCTGAATCTGCATCTCAGATAAGTATAAACAAGTAATTTAATGTGTGATAGGTGTGACAGCCGCTATAACATGTAGGTTTATGATAAAAACAGAAATTACTGGAGACCTACAGGTTGATGTGAGAAAATGATTACTATAGTGACATGGAGCAGTTCTCTGTCACATACAGAGTATGAACGCAGCTGGAAAAGATCCATCTGGATGCAGCATCTCCTCTCCGCCCCATACTGGTCTCCACTTTACAGGTTAATCTGGGGCAAGACCAACAGCACAAACCTTTTAAAAGTCAAACAGGGAGGAAAAATAAGAGGTGAAAATGTGGAAGTTCTTTCCGTCCAGTAAGAAACATTACTCATTACTGTTATCCTCACAATGATAACCAGTTTGGTTGTAAACCAGAACTAAAGGACCCGATCTACTAAAGGTGTGTGTACTAAAACGTGTACAAACTCATCACACACCAGAAAAGAAGTGATTTACTAACAGCACACTGAGGGTTGCGTCTTTCATGTGTCTAGTTAGTACGTCTACGTGATTATTCTTTAATATGTTTACAGGTTGTTCTGCGTGTTGGGAGGAGAAGATGTAAATATATTCATGTAGCAGCTGCAATGTGATCTATCAGACCTGAGATCAATGCTGCTGATAGAAACTGTATTTAACATGTTTCTAGAGGACCTGCAGACCGGAACTCAGACCGGTACTCAGACAGGAACTCAGACAGGAACTCAGACAGGAACTCAGACCGGAACTCAGACAGGAACTCAGACCGGAACTCAGACCGGAACTCAGACCGGAACTCAGACAGGAACTCAGACAGGAACTCAGACCGGAACTCAGACAGTAACTCAGACAGGAACTCAGACAGGAACTCAGACAGGAACTCAGACAGGAACTCAGACAGGAACTCAGACCGGAACTCAGACCGGAACTCAGACAGGAACTCAGACCGGAACTCAGACAGGAACTCAGACAGGAACTCAGACCGGAACTCAGAAGGGAACTCAGACCGGAACTCAGACTGGAACTCAGACAGGAACTCAGACCGGAACTCAGACCGGAACTCAGACAGGAACTCAGACAGGAACTCAGACAGGAACTCAGACCGGAACTCAGACCGGAACTCAGACAGGAACTCAGACAGGAACTCAGACCGGAACTCAGACCGGAACTCAGACCGGAACTCAGACCGGAACTCAGACAGGAACTCAGACCGGTACTCAGACAGGAACTCAGACCGGTACTCAGACAGGAACTCAGACAGGAACTCAGACAGGAACTCAGACCGGAACTCAGACAGGAACTCAGACCGGAACTCAGACCGGAACTCAGACAGGAACTCAGACCGGAACTCAGACAGGAACTCAGACCGGAACTCAGACAGGAACTCAGACAGGAACTCAGACCGGAACTCAGACAGGAACTCAGACCGGTACTCAGACAGGAACTCAGACAGGAACTCAGACAGGAACTCAGACCGGAACTCAGACCGGAACTCAGACAGGAACTCAGACCGGAACTCAGACCGGAACTCAGACAGGAACTCAGACAGGAACTCAGACCGGAACTCAGACAGGAACTCAGACAGGAACTCAGACAGGAACTCAGACCGGAACTCAGACCGGAACTCAGAAGGGAACTCAGACCGGAACTCAGACTGGAACTCAGACAGGAACTCAGACCGGAACTCAGACAGGAACTCAGACAGGAACTCAGACCGGAACTCAGACTGGAACTCAGACAGGAACTCAGACAGGAACTCAGACCGGAACTCAGACAGGAACTCAGACAGGAACTCAGACAGGAACTCAGACCGGAACTCAGACAGGAACTCAGACCGGAACTCAGACCGGAACTCAGACAGGAACTCAGACAGGAACTCAGACAGGAACTCAGACCGGAACTCAGACCGGAACTCAGACAGGAACTCAGACCGGTACTCAGACAGGAACTCAGACAGGAACTCAGACAGGAACTCAGACCGGAACTCAGACCGGAACTCAGACAGGAACTCAGACCGGAACTCAGACCGGAACTCAGACAGGAACTCAGACAGGAACTCAGACCGGAACTCAGACAGGAACTCAGACCGGAACTCAGACAGGAACTCAGACAGGAACTCAGACAGGAACTCAGACCGGAACTCAGACAGGAACTCAGACCGGAACTCAGACAGGAACTCAGACCGGAACTCAGACAGGAACTCAGACCGGAACTCAGACCGGAACTCAGACAGGAACTCAGACAGGAACTCAGACCGGAACTCAGACCGGAACTCAGACAGGAACTCAGACCGGAACTCAGACCGGAACTCAGACCGGAACTCAGACAGGAACTCAGACAGGAACTCAGACCGGAACTCAGACCGGAACTCAGACCGGAACTCAGACCGGAACTCAGACAGGAACTCAGACCGGAACTCAGACAGGAACTCAGACCGGAACTCAGACAGGAACTCAGACCGGAACTCAGACAGGAACTCAGACCGGAACTCAGACAGGAACTCAGACCGGAACTCAGACCGGTACTCAGACAGGAACTCAGACAGGAACTCAGACCGGTACTCAGACAGGAACTCAGACAGGAACTCAGACCGGAACTCAGACCGGTACTCAGACAGGAACTCAGACAGGAACTCAGACCGGTACTCAGACAGGAACTCAGACCGGTACTCAGACAGGAACTCAGACCGGTACTCAGACAGGAACTCAGACAGGAACTCAGACCGGAACTCAGACAGGAACTCAGACCGGTACTCAGACAGGAACTCAGACCGGTACTCAGACAGGAACTCAGACAGGAACTCAGACCGGAACTCAGACCGGAACTCAGACAGGAACTCAGACAGGAACTCAGACCGGTACTCAGACAGGAACTCAGACAGGAACTCAGACCGGAACTCAGACAGGAACTCAGACAGGAACTCAGACAGGAACTCAGACAGGAACTCAGGCAGGAACTCAGACAGGAACTCAGACAGGAACTCAGACAGGAACTCAGACCGGAACTCAGACAGGAACTCAGACCGGAACTCAGACAGGAACTCAGACCGGAACTCAGACAGGAACTCAGACCGGAACTCAGACCGGAACTCAGACAGGAACTCAGACAGGAACTCAGACCGGAACTCAGACCGGAACTCAGACAGGAACTCAGACAGGAACTCAGACCGGAACTCAGACCGGAACTCAGACAGGAACTCAGACAGGAACTCAGACAGGAACTCAGACCGGAACTCAGACAGGAACTCAGACAGGAACTCAGACAGGAACTCAGACCGGAACTCAGACCGGAACTCAGACAGGAACTCAGACAGGAACTCAGACAGGAACTCAGACCGGAACTCAGACCGGAACTCAGACAGGAACTCAGACAGGAACTCAGACAGGAACTCAGACCGGTACTCAGACCGGAACTCAGACAGGAACTCAGACCGGAACTCAGACAGGAACTCAGACCGGAACTCAGACCGGAACTCAGACAGGAACTCAGACCGGAACTCAGACCGGAACTCAGACCGGAACTCAGACAGGAACTCAGACAGGAACTCAGACAGGAACTCAGACCGGAACTCAGACCGGAACTCAGACAGGAACTCAGACAGGAACTCAGACAGGAACTCAGACAGGAACTCAGACCGGAACTCAGACAGGAACTCAGACAGGAACTCAGACCGGAACTCAGACCGGAACTCAGACAGGAACTCAGACAGGAACTCAGACCGGAACTCAGACCGGAACTCAGACAGGAACTCAGACCGGAACTCAGACAGGAACTCAGACAGGAACTCAGACCGGAACTCAGACCGGAACTCAGACCGGAACTCAGACAGGAACTCAGACAGGAACTCAGACAGGAACTCAGACCGGAACTCAGACCGGAACTCAGACAGGAACTCAGACCGGAACTCAGACCGGAACTCAGACAGGAACTCAGACCGGAACTCAGACCGGAACTCAGACCGGAACTCAGACAGGAACTCAGACAGGAACTCAGACCGGAACTCAGACAGGAACTCAGACCGGAACTCAGACAGGAACTCAGACAGGAACTCAGACAGGAACTCCGACCGGAACTCAGACAGGAACTCCGACAGGAACTCCGACAGGAACTCAGACCGGAACTCAGACCGGAACTCAGACCGGAACTCAGACCGGAACTCAGACAGGAACTCAGACAGGAACTCAGACAGGAACTCAGACAGGAACTCAGACCGGAACTCAGACCGGAACTCAGACAGGAACTCAGACAGGAACTCAGACCGGAAGTCAGACCGGAACTCAGACCGGAACTCAGACAGGAACTCAGACCGGAACTCAGACAGGAACTCAGACCGGAACTCAGACAGGAACTCAGACCGGAACTCAGACAGGAACTCAGACCGGAACTCAGACAGGAACTCAGACCGGAACTCAGACAGGAACTCAGACAGGAACTCAGACCGGAACTCAGACCGGAACTCAGACAGGAACTCAGACCGGAACTCAGACCGGAACTCAGACAGGAACTCAGACCGGAACTCAGACCGGAACTCAGACCGGAACTCAGACAGGAACTCAGACAGGAACTCAGACCGGAACTCAGACCGGAACTCAGACAGGAACTCAGACCGGAACTCAGACCGGAACTCAGACAGGAACTCAGACCGGAACTCAGACAGGAACTCAGACAGGAACTCAGACCGGAACTCAGACAGGAACTCAGACAGGAACTCAGACAGGAACTCAGACCGGAACTCAGACAGGAACTCAGACAGGAACTCAGACAGGAACTCAGACAGGAACTCAGACCGGAACTCAGACAGGAACTCAGACAGGAACTCAGACAGGAACTCAGACCGGAACTCAGACCGGAACTCAGACCGGAACTCAGACAGGAACTCAGACAGGAACTCAGACCGGAACTCAGACAGGAACTCAGACAGGAACTCAGACAGGAACTCAGACCGGAACTCAGACCGGTACTCAGACCGGAACTCAGACAGGAACTCAGACAGGAACTCAGACAGGAACTCAGACCGGAACTCAGACAGGAACTCAGACCGGAACTCAGACAGGAACTCAGACCGGAACTCAGACCGGAACTCAGACAGGAACTCAGACAGGAACTCAGACCGGAACTCAGACAGGAACTCAGACAGGAACTCAGACCGGAACTCAGACCGGAACTCAGACCGGAACTCAGACCGGAACTCAGACAGGAACTCAGACAGGAACTCAGACCGGAACTCAGACAGGAACTCAGACAGGAACTCAGACAGGAACTCAGACCGGAACTCAGACAGGAACTCAGACAGGAACTCCGACCGGAACTCAGACAGGAACTCCGACAGGAACTCAGACAGGAACTCAGACCGGAACTCAGACCGGAACTCAGACCGGAACTCAGACAGGAACTCAGACAGGAACTCAGACCGGAACTCAGACAGGAACTCAGACCGGAACTCAGACAGGAACTCAGACAGGAACTCAGACCGGAACTCAGACAGGAACTCAGACCGGAACTCAGACAGGAACTCAGACCGGAACTCAGAGAGGAACTCAGACCGGAACTCAGACAGGAACTCAGACAGGAACTCAGACCGGAACTCAGACCGGAACTCAGACCGGAACTCAGACCGGAATTCAGACAGGAACTCAGACAGGAACTCAGACCGGAACTCAGACCGGAACTCAGACCGGAACTCAGAAAGGAACTCAGACCGGAACTCAGACCGGAACTCAGACCGGAACTCAGACCGGAACTCAGACAGGAACTCAGACAGGAACTCAGACCGGAACTCAGACCGGAACTCAGACAGGAACTCAGACCGGAACTCAGACCGGAACTCAGACAGGAACTCAGACCGGAACTCAGACAGGAACTCAGACCGGAACTCAGACCGGAACTCAGACCGGAACTCAGACCGGAACTCAGACAGGAACTCAGACCGGAACTCAGACCGGAACTCAGACAGGAACTCAGACAGGAACTCAGACAGGAACTCAGACCGGAACTCAGACAGGAACTCAGACAGGAACTCAGACAGGAACTCAGTAAGGAACTCAGACCGGAACTCAGACAGGAACTCAGACCGGAACTCAAACAGGAACTCAGACCGGAACTCAGACAGGAACTCAGACAGGAACTCAGACCGGAACTCAGACAGGAACTCAGACCGGAACTCAGACAGGAACTCAGACCGGAACTCAGACCGGAACTCAGACAGGAACTCAGACAGGAACTCAGACCGGAACTCAGACAGGAACTCAGACAGGAACTCAGACAGGAACTCAGACAGGAACTCAGACCGGAACTCAGAAAGGAACTCAGACCGGAACTCAGACCGGAACTCAGACCGGAACTCAGACCGGAACTCAGACCGGAACTCAGACAGGAACTCAGACAGGAACTCAGACCGGAACTCAGACCGGAACTCAGACCGGAACTCAGACAGGAACTCAGACCGGAACTCAGACCGGAACTCAGACCGGAACTCAGACAGGAACTCAGACAGGAACTCAGACCGGAACTCAGACCGGAACTCACACAGGAACTCAGACCGGAGCTCAGACAGGAACTCAGACAGGAACTCAGACCGGAACTCAGACCGGAGCTCAGACAGGAACTCAGACCGGAACTCAGACCGGAACTCACACAGGAACTCAGACAGGAACTCAGACCGGAACTCAGACCGGAACTCAGACCGGAACTCAGACAGGAACTCAGACCGGAACTCAGACCGGAGCTCAGACAGGAACTCAGACAGGAACTCAGACAGGAACTCAGACCGGAACTCAGAAAGGAACTCAGACCGGAATTCAGACAGGAACTCAGACCGGAACTCAGACAGGAACTCAGACCGGAACTCAGACAGGAACTCAGACCGGAACTCAGACAGGAACTCAGACCGGAACTCAGACCGGAACTCAGACCGGAACTCAGACAGGAACTCAGACAGGAACTCAGACCGGAACTCAGACAGGAACTCAGACAGGAACTCAGACCGGAACTCAGACCGGTACTCAGACCGGAACTCAGACAGGAACTCAGACAGGAACTCAGACCGGAACTCAGACCGGAACTCAGACCGGTACTCAGACCGGAACTCAGACAGGAACTCAGACAGGAACTCAGACCGGAACTCAGACAGGAACTCAGACAGGAACTCAGACAGGAACTCAGACAGGAACTCAGACCGGAACTCAGACCGGTACTCAGACCGGAACTCAGACCGGAACTCAGACAGGAACTCAGACCGGAACTCAGACCGGTACTCAGACCGGAACTCAGACAGGAACTCAGACAGGAACTCAGACCGGAACTCAGACAGGAACTCAGACAGGAACTCAGACAGGAACTCAGACCGGAACTCAGACAGGAACTCAGACCGGAACTCAGACAGGAACTCAGACCGGAACTCAGACCGGAACTCAGACCGGAACTCAGACAGGAACTCAGACCGGAACTCAGACAGGAACTCAGACAGGAACTCAGACCGGAACTCAGACCGGAACTCAGACAGGAACTCAGACAGGAACTCAGACAGGAACTCAGACCGGAACTCAGACCGGAACTCAGACAGGAACTCAGACAGGAACTCAGACCGGAACTCAGACAGGAACTCAGACAGGAACTCAGACAGGAACTCAGACCGGAACTCAGACAGGAACTCAGACAGGAACTCAGACAGGAACTCAGACCGGAACTCAGACAGGAACTCAGACAGGAACTCAGACCGGAACTCAGACCGGAACTCAGACCGGAACTCAGACAGGAACTCAGAAAGGAACTCAGACCGGAACTCAGACAGGAACTCAGACCGGAACTCAGACAGGAACTCAGACAGGAACTCAGACCGGAACTCAGACCGTAACTCAGACAGGAACTCAGACAGGAACTCAGACCGGAACTCAGACCGGAACTCAGACAGGAACTCAGACCGGTACTCAGACCGGAACTCAGACAGGAACTCAGACAGGAACTCAGACAGGAACTCAGACCGGAACTCAGACAGGAACTCAGACCGGAACTCAGACAGGAACTCAGACCGGAACTCAGACCGGAACTCAGACCGGAACTCAGACAGGAACTCAGACCGGAACTCAGACAGGAACTCAGACAGGAACTCAGACCGGTACTCAGACCGGAACTCAGACCGGAACTCAGACAGGAACTCAGACAGGAACTCAGACCGGAACTCAGACCGGAACTCAGACAGGAACTCAGACCGGAACTCAGACCGGAACTCAGACAGGAACTCAGACAGGAACTCAGACCGGAACTCAGACAGGAACTCAGACAGGAACTCAGACCGGAACTCAGACAGGAACTCAGACCGGAACTCAGACAGGAACTCAGACCGGAACTCAGACAGGAACTCAGACAGGAACTCAGACCGGAACTCAGACAGGAACTCAGACAGGAACTCAGACCGGAACTCAGACAGGAACTCAGACCGGAACTCAGACAGGAACTCAGACCGGAACTCAGACAGGAACTCAGACCGGAACTCAGACAGGAACTCAGACAGGAACTCAGACAGGAACTCAGACCGGAACTCAGACCGGAACTCAGACCGGAACTCAGACAGGAACTCAGACAGGAACTCAGACCGGAACTCAGACCGGAACTCAGACAGGAACTCAGACCGGAACTCAGACCGGAACTCAGACAGGAACTCAGACCGGAACTCAGACAGGAACTCAGACCGGAACTCAGACCGGAACTCAGACCGGAACTCAAACCGGAACTCAGACAGGAACTCAGACAGGAACTCAGACCGGAACTCAGACAGGAACTCAGACAGGAACTCAGACAGGAACTCAGACCGGAACTCAGACAGGAACTCAGACAGGAACTCAGTAAGGAACTCAGACCGGAACTCAGACAGGAACTCAGACCGGAACTCAAACAGGAACTCAGACCGGAACTCAGACAGGAACTCAGACAGGAACTCAGACCGGAACTCAGACAGGAACTCAGACCGGAACTCAGACAGGAACTCAGACCGGAACTCAGACCGGAACTCAGACAGGAACTCAGACAGGAACTCAGACAGGAACTCAGACCGGAACTCAGACAGGAACTCAGACAGGAACTCAGACAGGAACTCAGACCGGAACTCAGACCGGAACTCAGACAGGAACTCAGACAGGAACTCAGACAGGAACTCAGACAGGAACTCAGACCGGAACTCAGACCGGTACTCAGACCGGAACTCAGACCGGAACTCAGACAGGAACTCAGACCGGAACTCAGACCGGTACTCAGACCGGAACTCAGACAGGAACTCAGACAGGAACTCAGACCGGAACTCAGACAGGAACTCAGACAGGAACTCAGACAGGAACTCAGACCGGAACTCAGACAGGAACTCAGACCGGAACTCAGACAGGAACTCAGACCGGAACTCAGACCGGAACTCAGACCGGAACTCAGACAGGAACTCAGACCGGAACTCAGACAGGAACTCAGACAGGAACTCAGACCGGAACTCAGACCGGAACTCAGACAGGAACTCAGACAGGAACTCAGACAGGAACTCAGACCGGAACTCAGACCGGAACTCAGACAGGAACTCAGACAGGAACTCAGACCGGAACTCAGACAGGAACTCAGACAGGAACTCAGACAGGAACTCAGACCGGAACTCAGACAGGAACTCAGACAGGAACTCAGACAGGAACTCAGACCGGAACTCAGACAGGAACTCAGACAGGAACTCAGACCGGAACTCAGACCGGAACTCAGACCGGAACTCAGACAGGAACTCAGAAAGGAACTCAGACCGGAACTCAGACAGGAACTCAGACCGGAACTCAGACAGGAACTCAGACAGGAACTCAGACCGGAACTCAGACCGGAACTCAGACAGGAACTCAGACAGGAACTCAGACCGGAACTCAGACCGGAACTCAGACAGGAACTCAGACCGGTACTCAGACCGGAACTCAGACAGGAACTCAGACAGGAACTCAGACAGGAACTCAGACCGGAACTCAGACAGGAACTCAGACCGGAACTCAGACAGGAACTCAGACAGGAACTCAGACCGGAACTCAGACCGGAACTCAGACAGGAACTCAGACCGGAACTCAGACAGGAACTCAGACAGGAACTCAGACCGGTACTCAGACCGGAACTCAGACCGGAACTCAGACCGGAACTCAGACCGGAACTCAGACAGGAACTCAGACAGGAACTCAGACAGGAACTCAGACCGGAACTCAGACAGGAACTCAGACCGGAACTCAGACAGGAACTCAGACCGGAACTCAGACAGGAACTCAGACAGGAACTCAGACCGGAACTCAGACAGGAACTCAGACAGGAACTCAGACAGGAACTCAGACCGGAACTCAGACAGGAACTCAGACAGGAACTCAGACCGGAACTCAGACAGGAACTCAGACCGGAACTCAGACAGGAACTCAGACCGGAACTCAGACAGGAACTCAGACAGGAACTCAGACCGGAACTCAGACAGGAACTCAGACAGGAACTCAGACCGGAACTCAGACAGGAACTCAGACCGGAACTCAGACAGGAACTCAGACCGGAACTCAGACAGGAACTCAGACCGGAACTCAGACAGGAACTCAGACAGGAACTCAGACAGGAACTCAGACCGGAACTCAGACCGGAACTCAGACCGGAACTCAGACAGGAACTCAGACAGGAACTCAGACCGGAACTCAGACCGGAACTCAGACAGGAACTCAGACCGGAACTCAGACAGGAACTCAGACCGGAACTCAGACCGGAACTCAGACAGGAACTCAGACCGGAACTCAGACAGGAACTCAGACCGGAACTCAGACCGGAACTCAGACCGGAACTCAGACCGGAACTCAGACAGGAACTCAGACAGGAACTCAGACAGGAACTCAGACAGGAACTCAGACAGGAACTCAGACAGGAACTCAGACCGGAACTCAGACAGGAACTCAGACAGGAACTCAGACAGGAACTCAGACCGGAACTCAGACAGGAACTCAGACCGGAACTCAGACAGGAACTCAGACCGGAACTCAGACCGGAACTCAGACAGGAACTCAGACCGGAACTCAGACAGGAACTCAGACCGGAACTCAGACAGGAACTCAGACAGGAACTCAGACCGGAACTCAGACAGGAACTCAGACCGGAACTCAGACAGGAACTCAGACAGGAACTCAGACAGGAACTCAGACAGGAACTCAGACAGGAACTCAGACCGGAACTCAGACCGGAACTCAGACAGGAACTCAGACAGGAACTCAGACAGGAACTCAGACCGGAACTCAGACAGGAACTCAGACCGGAACTCAGACCGGAACTCAGACAGGAACTCAGACAGGAACTCAGACCGGAACTCAGACCGGAACTCAGACCGGAACTCAGAAAGGAACTCAGACCGGAACTCAGACCGGAACTCAGACCGGAACTCAGACAGGAACTCAGACAGGAACTCAGACCGGAACTCAGACCGGAACTCAGACAGGAACTCAGACCGGAACTCAGACCGGAACTCAGACAGGAACTCAGACCGGAACTCAGACAGGAACTCAGACCGGAACTCAGACCGGAACTCAGACCGGAACTCAGACAGGAACTCAGACCGGAACTCAGACCGGAACTCAGACAGGAACTCAGACAGGAACTCAGACAGGAACTCAGACCGGAACTCAGACAGGAACTCAGACAGGAACTCAGACAGGAACTCAGTAAGGAACTCAGACCGGAACTCAGACAGGAACTCAGACCGGAACTCAAACAGGAACTCAGACCGGAACTCAGACAGGAACTCAGACAGGAACTCAGACCGGAACTCAGACAGGAACTCAGACCGGAACTCAGACAGGAACTCAGACCGGAACTCAGACCGGAACTCAGACAGGAACTCAGACAGGAACTCAGACCGGAACTCAGACAGGAACTCAGACAGGAACTCAGACAGGAACTCAGACCGGAACTCAGAAAGGAACTCAGACCGGAACTCAGACCGGAACTCAGACCGGAACTCAGACCGGAACTCAGACCGGAACTCAGACAGGAACTCAGACAGGAACTCAGACCGGAACTCAGACCGGAACTCAGACCGGAACTCAGACAGGAACTCAGACCGGAACTCAGACCGGAACTCAGACCGGAACTCAGACAGGAACTCAGACAGGAACTCAGACCGGAACTCAGACCGGAACTCACACAGGAACTCAGACCGGAACTCAGACAGGAACTCAGACAGGAACTCAGACCGGAACTCAGACCGGAACTCAGACAGGAACTCAGACCGGAACTCAGACCGGAGCTCAGACAGGAACTCAGACAGGAACTCAGACAGGAACTCAGACCGGAACTCAGAAAGGAACTCAGACCGGAATTCAGACAGGAACTCAGACCGGAACTCAGACAGGAACTCAGACCGGAACTCAGACAGGAACTCAGACCGGAACTCAGACAGGAACTCAGACCGGAACTCAGAACGGAACTCAGACAGGAACTCAGACAGGAACTCAGACCGGAACTCAGACAGGAACTCAGACAGGAACTCAGACCGGAACTCAGACCGGTACTCAGACCGGAACTCAGACAGGAACTCAGACAGGAACTCAGACCGGAACTCAGACCGGAACTCAGACCGGTACTCAGACCGGAACTCAGACAGGAACTCAGACAGGAACTCAGACCGGAACTCAGACAGGAACTCAGACAGGAACTCAGACAGGAACTCAGACCGGAACTCAGACCGGTACTCAGACCGGAACTCAGACCGGAACTCAGACAGGAACTCAGACCGGAACTCAGACCGGTACTCAGACCGGAACTCAGACAGGAACTCAGACAGGAACTCAGACCGGAACTCAGACAGGAACTCAGACAGGAACTCAGACAGGAACTCAGACCGGAACTCAGACCGGAACTCAGACCGGAACTCAGAAAGGAACTCAGACCGGAACTCAGACCGGAACTCAGACCGGAACTCAGACAGGAACTCAGACAGGAACTCAGACCGGAACTCAGACCGGAACTCAGACCGGAACTCAGACAGGAACTCAGACAGGAACTCAGACCGGAACTCAGACCGGAACTCAGACCGGAACTCAGACAGGAACTCAGACCGGAACTCAGACCGGAACTCAGACAGGAACTCAGACAGGAACTCAGACCGGAACTCAGACAGGAACTCAGACCGGAACTCAGACAGGAACTCAGACAGGAACTCAGACAGGAACTCAGACCGGAACTCAGACCGGAACTCAGACCGGAACTCAGACAGGAACTCAGACCGGAACTCAGACCGGAACTCAGACCGGAACTCAGACAGGAACTCAGACAGGAACTCAGACCGGAACTCAGACCGGAACTCACACAGGAACTCAGACCGGAACTCAGACAGGAACTCAGACAGGAACTCAGACCGGAACTCAGACCGGAACTCAGACCGGAACTCAGACAGGAACTCAGACCGGAACTCAGACCGGAGCTCAGACAGGAACTCAGACAGGAACTCAGACAGGAACTCAGACCGGAACTCAGAAAGGAACTCAGACCGGAATTCAGACAGGAACTCAGACCGGAACTCAGACAGGAACTCAGACCGGAACTCAGACAGGAACTCAGACCGGAACTCAGACAGGAACTCAGACCGGAACTCAGACCGGAACTCAGACCGGAACTCAGACAGGAACTCAGACAGGAACTCAGACCGGAACTCAGACAGGAACTCAGACAGGAACTCAGACCGGAACTCAGACCGGTACTCAGACCGGAACTCAGACAGGAACTCAGACAGGAACTCAGACCGGAACTCAGACCGGAACTCAGACCGGTACTCAGACCGGAACTCAGACCGGAACTCAGACAGGAACTCAGACCGGAACTCAGACAGGAACTCAGACAGGAACTCAGACAGGAACTCAGACAGGAACTCAGACCGGAACTCAGACCGGTACTCAGACCGGAACTCAGACCGGAACTCAGACAGGAACTCAGACCGGAACTCAGACCGGTACTCAGACCGGAACTCAGACAGGAACTCAGACAGGAACTCAGACCGGAACTCAGACAGGAACT
>NC_136627.1:2736964-2815558 GCF_933228915.1 Telmatherina bonti | reverse complement strand
CGGAACTCAGACAGGAACTCAGACCGGAACTCAGACCGGAACTCAGACAGGAACTCAGACAGGAACTCAGACAGGAACTCAGACCGGAACTCAGACAGGAACTCAGACAGGAACTCAGACAGGAACTCAGACAGGAACTCAGACCGGAACTCAGACCGGAACTCAGACAGGAACTCAGACAGGAACTCAGACCGGAACTCAGACCGGAACTCAGACAGGAACTCAGACAGGAACTCAGACCGGAACTCAGACCGGAACTCAGACAGGAACTCAGACAGGAACTCAGACAGGAACTCAGACCGGAACTCAGACCGGAACTCAGACAGGAACTCAGACAGGAACTCAGACAGGAACTCAGACAGGAACTCAGACAGGAACTCAGACAGGAACTCAGACAGGAACTCAGACAGGAACTCAGACAGGAACTCAGACAGGAACTCAGACCGGAACTCAGACAGGAACTCAGACCGGAACTCAGACAGGAACTCAGACCGGAACTCAGACCGGAACTCAGACAGGAACTCAGACAGGAACTCAGACAGGAACTCAGACAGGAACTCAGACAGGAACTCAGACAGGAACTCAGACAGGAACTCAGACAGGAACTCAGACAGGAACTCAGACAGGAACTCAGACAGGAACTCAGACCGGAACTCAGACCGGAACTCAGACAGGAACTCAGACAGGAACTCAGACAGGAACTCAGACAGGAACTCAGACAGGAACTCAGACCGGAACTCAGACAGGAACTCAGACCGGAACTCAGACAGGAACTCAGACAGGAACTCAGACAGGAACTCAGACAGGAACTCAGACAGGAACTCAGACCGGAACTCAGACCGGAACTCAGACCGGAACTCAGACAGGAACTCAGACAGGAACTCAGACAGGAACTCAGACCGGAACTCAGACAGGAACTCAGACCGGAACTCAGACCGGAACTCAGACAGGAACTCAGACCGGAACTCAGACAGGAACTCAGACAGGAACTCAGACCGGAACTCAGACCGGAACTCAGACAGGAACTCAGACAGGAACTCAGACCGGAACTCAGACAGGAACTCAGACCGGAACTCAGACCGGAACTCAGACCGGAACTCAGACAGGAACTCAGACAGGAACTCAGACCGGAACTCAGACAGGAACTCAGACCGGAACTCAGACAGGAACACAGACAGGAACTCAGACCGGAACTCAGACCGGAACTCAGACAGGAACTCAGACCGGAACTCAGACCGGAACTCAGACAGGAACTCAGACCGGAACTCAGACCGAACTCAGACAGGAACTCAGACAGGAACTCAGACCGGAACTCAGACAGGAACACAGACAGGACTCAGACAGGAACTCAGACCGGAACTCAGACAGGAACTCAGACCGGAACTCAGACCGGAACTCAGACAGGAACTCAGACAGGAACTCAGACCGGACTCAGACAGGAACTCAGACCGGAACTCAGACAGGAACTCAGACAGGAACTCAGACAGGAACTCAGACAGGAACTCAGACCGGAACTCAGACAGGAACTCAGACAGGAACTCAGACCGGAACTCAGACCGGAACTCAGACAGGAACTCAGACAGGAACTCAGACCGGAACTCAGACCGGAACTCAGACCGGAACTCAGACAGGAACTCAGACAGGAACTCAGACAGGAACACAGACAGGAACTCAGACAGGAACTCAGACCGGAACTCAGACAGGAACACAGACAGGAACTCAGACCGGAACTCAGACCGGAACTCAGACCGGAACTCAGACAGGAACTCAGACAGGAACACAGACAGGAACTCAGACCGGAACTCAGACCGGAACTCAGACCGGAACTCAGACAGGAACTCAGACAGGAACTCAGACCGGAACTCAGACCGGAACTCAGACCGGAACTCAGACAGGAACTCAGACAGGAACTCAGACAGGAACTCAGACCGGAACTCAGACCGGAACTCAGACCGGAACTCAGACCGGTACTCAGACAGGAACTCAGACAGGAACTCAGACCGGAACTCAGACCGGAACTCAGACAGGAACTCAGACAGGAACTCAGACAGGAACTCAGACCGGAACTCAGACAGGAACTCAGACAGGAACACAGACAGGAACTCAGACAGGAACTCAGACAGGAACTCAGACCGGAACTCAGACAGGAACTCAGACCGGTACTCAGACAGGAACTCAGACAGGAACTCAGACAGGAACTCAGACCGGAACTCAGACCGGAACTCAGACAGGAACTCAGACAGGAACTCAGACCGGAACTCAGACAGGAACTCAGACAGGAACACAGACAGGAACTCAGACAGGAACTCAGACAGGAACTCAGACCGGAACTCAGACAGGAACTCAGACCGGTACTCAGACAGGAACTCAGACAGGAACTCAGACAGGAACTCAGACAGGAACTCAGACCGGAACTCAGACAGGAACTCAGACAGGAACTCAGACCGGAACTCAGACAGGAACTCAGACAGGAACTCAGACAGGAACTCAGACCGGAACTCAGACAGGAACTCAGACAGGAACTCAGACAGGAACTCAGACAGGAACTCAGACAGGAACTCAGACAGGAACTCAGACAGGAACTCAGACCGGAACTCCGGGTGGATGTGGAGAGGAGTCACACACACCAGCAGAGGACAGATGTTACGTGTTGCAGCTGGGATCCAGATGTGCTGTCCATTAACTGAAACCACAAAAACAGTTTTATTTATGGATTTTATTTATAAAGAAAAACAATTAATTGCTCCCATGTGCAAAACATCTCAGATGAGTCTTCTGTTCTCCGAGCTGCTGGGTTTTCAGACGGTGGGCTTGCAGGTAAAAATAAATGAGGCCATTATTAGAAAGAAAAACTGTCATATTCATGTTTTCTCTCTGTAAGGTGACGGTAGATCCATCCTACACCCCCACCTGGGTTATTACATGCTGATTTTTCTTCATCTTCTGATGTCTTTATTCTATTCCACAGTCATCTAGCAGACATTTTCATCCAAAGTGACTTACATACATAACCCTATAGGTATATCAGGGGCAACTTGGGGTTCAGTGTCTTGCCCAAGGGCACAGGGGAAGCGTGGAACTGATCTCCCCCACTTCCTAGGTGGGAGACAACTGCTCTTCCTCCTGAGCTACGTTTTTTTACTTCCTTCCCTCTTCACGTCGTTTACTGACAGCATTAACTTCTTCATAGCTTTGCTGTCATGCAGCGTTTATTTGTGTGCCATGCTGCAGACACGTCACGTACAAACCCTCATTTAAACATGTGCAACAGGTTCACACCTGCCATCCGTTTACACATAACTCATCTGGTTCAGCCCGTGTGTGGAGTTCTGGGTTGCACATGTAAATTACTACCCGTACACTGGGATCTTAGGAGATCTGGTCTGAAGTATCAGTACTGTCTCCAGGCAACAAGACCTGCAGGATGTGTTCATGTTTTTACCACAACGTCTCAGTAGACCCTGAACGTCAAGTAATATGTAGCCTAGTTAACATCAGGAACGTGTCTCTGTGTTCAGACTACAGGCTATAGATGTGAAAAGATTTTCTTTGGGTTGAAGGATGACTGGTTCTAACTGGTTTTATATAATGTAGTTAATCACAGAAACTTTCTGCACAGTGAAAATCATCATTTGCAGATACAGGAGAAGATGGTGGACGGTGTTGGTTCCAACATGCACATCCAGCCATGTTGTGTGTGTTAGTGCATTTAGCAAAGAGATGTGGGGAGTGGGAGCTGCTTCTTGGTCCCTGCTGTAATTTCCTGGAAGGCGGGCAGCAGCGAGGTCGGCCTTGGGCTGCAGTCGAGCTTAACAGCCCTCACCTCTCTGACCCAAGCTGCCGCTAAGCTTTTCCCACAGTGGGACACCAGGTCTGCTCCGACCACTCTGTCTTTTGTTTCTCACCTCAGGATGACTGGGAGGGTTGTCCGTCATCACAGCGGGGCTGTTTTTCCCCCTGAAGTCATGCCTGCAAGTAGACACGGACAGAAACAGACATGGATCATCCATGTCTGCAATGAATTAATACTGATTAATTAATTAACAGTTTCAAAGAACAATTTTTTTTTTTTTTTTTTTTTTTTTTTTAGAAATGTTAATGGTTTAAAAATAAATAAAATAATAATAATAATAATTATTATTATTACATATTATATTATTATTATTATTATTATTATTATTATTATTATTAATAATAATAATAATAATAATAATAATAATAATAATAATAATAATAATAATAATAGCAGGCAGCAGAGTCAGGAAGAAAACAGAAAACTTTTGGACATGAATTCACTTCCCTATTCAGACAAATAATAACTTGAGCTGTAGAATAAATATTCCTTTAAAATCTCTGTATGATGCTGCAAATAAAATGGTGGTTTAACTCCATCCCTGCATCTCCACACACACACACACACACACACACACACACACACACACACACACACACACACACACACACGCACACACACGCTCAGTCGAAGTGTGCCCATCAAACATCAAATCCAGCGCACCACATTTAGCCAACTCTTGACACCTCAGTTCACTCATGGTGGTTAGAAATTTCACGGCTGAAAATTAGCTAATAACTCATGGACCGTAATGACACAGGGGGCTGTCATGTAAAATTTATGCAGTATTTTCAGCTGTGTGTGTTGGGTTGGGGGGGTCATTTTACTCCAGGAGAGAAAGAGAGGGGGGTTAGCAGGAGAAAAAAGAGGAGTGCCAATTGGAAAATGTCTGGCTGCACATTCCGCTGTGAGGATCCAGCTAATCATCGGTGACGTTTGGCGGGAAATGAAGCATCTTCATCTCCACCAGGGCAGGAGGTTCTCAGGCCATGTCTTGAAGCTGAGTTTTGGTGTTTTGGAAGGTAACTGGTGCCCAGTGCTCGTTTAGTCGAGATGGGAGTCGGCAAAAGGCCCCGTGGCCACTAGGGGGCCCCCAAGAGCAGTTCAGCTTTTTTAAATTATGTTTTTAAGCTGTTTATCAGGTTTGTTGTTTATTTCTTTTCCATAAATGAGTGATTATTCAGTGCCCTGGTTGGACTGAACGGCTGCCCAGAGGTGGCCCCTGAGCTCTGCCTGACCCTGGGAGGCCTGGTGGGACCAGTGTTCCGAATTCAGCCATTTTTTCCGTTCATCCATTTTCCGAAGCACTTCGTCCACTTCAGGGTCGCAGGGAAGCCGGAGTCCATCCCAGCAATCATCAGGCCAGAGGCAGGTCCACGCTGGTTCCCAGTCCATCACAGGGCCATTATGTCTAAAAGCACAAAGTTCATTTCCATAGAACCTCCGGCCACCATTTAGATGTGTGTAGATCAACATTATTTCATTACTTTTAGTGAGTCTTTGAACTTAGTGTCCCTGCTGGTGCGACGGCTGGTCTACATCCACCAGCCAAGTGTTTGTCCAGGTAAAATACTGCAGGTGATGAGAACCATGGAATAAATGTACCCAGACGTGTTTCTATAGATGGTTTATTAGTTGAATGGTCTGGAAGCATGTGTAAAAACATCATGCCTTCCACCAGATTTAGCCTTAGCTAGTTTCCATCTGCAGGTCCTGACGAAGTCACACAACTTAAAGATTTTATTATTTATATAGTTTTGCTGCTGTGCAGCAGCTGCAGAAGATTCCAGTCTGCCCGGTGAGAATCAGCTCGTCTCCGTCTCTACATCGCCTGCCATTGGTGGACGTTAATGTAGAAACCTGACTGAGTGTAGATCCTTCTCAGGTCACTCTGGTAGTTCCCTTTCAGGTTAAAACCAACGTATGTGTGGGAAGAGACCAGGCTGACAGAGGAATGCCGTAAACCCTCCTACAACTGCAGATCTTTGAGGTTTTATGTTGTGCTTCTCCAAGACGTCAGCAGGGAGAGTTGCCGACTTTTTCAGCAAGTTTTAAGATCTGTGTCTGCTCCTGTCACGTTTATCACATGGATTGATGTATAACGACTAAAAGTCTTCACATCTACTGTAGAAGCTAAAGCTAGTTTAGAAAATGAAGTGAGTGATCATTGATTGTTCGTTCTGACTGACAGTTTTGGGCCCCATGGAGGCTCGGGTCGCCCCTGGGAGATGGACAAACTGTCCCGACCTTCATAAACGACTAGTTTCAGTCTCAGCCTGTTAAAGGAAAAATACTTGAATAATGCTAAAATGATGCTGAAATTTCCTCTGGACTCTGATAGAAATGTGTCTTCAGTCATTTTGCTGATTGAAACAAATCTTCCAATAAAAATCTCTTCTTTCTTACAGTGGATTACATTTTCCATGATACGAACTCTGGCCCGCAGGCCAGTTTAATGGTGGATGCATCCGTCAGGACAGGACTTTACCTTTGTAGACAGTTGTCATGGCAACTCCAAGCTGCTGCAGCAGAGAGGCAAGATGCGCCCGGCCGTCCACGAGGGAGAGTTTGTGGAAAAGTGCATGATGGGAGTTTGTGTTTCCAGAGAAAAACAGCATTTTGAACTGAGAGCCTGAACAGAAACACAGCTGACAGCTGACATGACTTCACCATCAATCTGTACGGGTCACCTGGAATCTGGAAGATTTTGTAATAAATATCAACGTTGGCCTGAGTTTGACCTATTTTAAATTTATTGGAGTTTTTACTCTTTTGCTTTAAGGTGTGCCGGACCTTTAAATGACTCCATAGAACAGAGAAGAGTCAGACACGGTGAGTGTTTCTGGAAATAAGCAGCCTGGAATGATGGAATGACACGAGTGTAGAAGGATAAATAAAACGAGGGAATATAGAAAGAAATGAAGATATGACGATACTTGAAACACAGATTTATTCCCGTTTCATCCATGAAGCAGCAGAACTTTCTCTGTCTGCTGACAAGCATCATGCATGGTGCAAATAAAGCAGAGAGGTGGTGCAGGATGTAGACGTAGTCCATAGATGAAACAGTTGGCCGTGGGGTTTCCTACCTGGACAAGAAGATATGTTCCACAGACATGATGAACTTCCACACCAGCTGCCCACCACACCATCCTGGTTCTGCGACATGGCACACACACACACACGCACACACAACAGTCTTGTTTTATGATGACGGTCTACAGGGGTCTACAGTCACTGAGGAGCACGTCTCATCTGACAATCTGAAAGTGTCTCTGACTGTTCGTCAGATATCAGAACATTCATATAAACTATGATTCATCTGACAGAAACTCATTTTATTTACTGATAATCTACACTGGAATATAAACCTCTAACCTGGTGTAAGTTATCAACAGCAGGTGAGGAAGTAGCTCCAACCTGAACAGAGGATGTTAGCTTTCCATGCTATCTGTAGTCGTCAGGCTGCAGGTCAGCGTGTAGCGCACCGCTTTGTTTCTGACTGGTTCTGTTTGTTTACTTTCTGGTCACAACGTTGTCCTGATCAGAGACAATAACGTGACGTTTCACAGCTTCTCCCAGATCAGCCCTTCTGAGCAGCAGAGCGAAGCAGCTGGGATTAATGCATAGAAAGTTCCTGAAACATCTGCAGCTCTTCAGCTTTTCACAATAAAAGGAAAGAAACTATGGAATCAGATTTGTTTCAGAATCTCCAAGCAAAACTCACCGGAATGCACCCCTGACAGAGCCCGCCCATGAAAGGTTTGTGTCCGAAATGAAACCAAACAATCGAGAATCAAAACCAAAGACTGTGAATCGCGACCAAAACAGCGAGAAGAGAGAAAGAAAAAGAGGAAACTACAAACAAAACTACTCAATTTAACTAAATAAAAGCCGAATAGTTTTCATGATGACTGATCTTTTTCTTTTTTTTTTGGTGGTGGATTTACCACAAAAAAAAATCAAAAACTTTACAAAGTTTTGGTTTTAATTGTTTTTTGCTTGAGTTTAAAAAGTTTTGCTTGGAGATTCTGAAACTAATCTGATTCCATAAGAAACTAAATTTATAAAGTGAAATAATAGTTATAGTCGTGCTGACTGACGTCACAGCTAGTTGTTATGCTGCTTAGTGAAATAATAGAGGACCGCAACTATCATTGTGCTGACGCAGCACTTTTGTCTAACTAGCTGGCTAACTATTTATGGTTAGTCGGGACTATTGCACTTTCCTGCGAACCCTGCAGCTCCAGGTGATCTGTCTTTTTGTTAAAGAGCAGGAAGGAGGTCGTGTGATGGATCATGACTTTAGATTTAGAAAGGAGGTCCTGATGGATGAACATTTCAGACAAATCTTCAGTTTAAAACACTTTAAAACGATGAAAAGACTGAGTTAGTGGTTCTGTTATTTCTGTAGAAGTCATTGCAAAGATCTTTTATATTCTGGTGGTTTCAGTTTTAATCTTCTTTTTATCCCTTAAATGTTTGGTATTGTGAACTGAAGAGTGGCTTCGTGTTAAGATTTTCTTTTTCACCATGCTGACAACATAAATAAAGACAACTGAACTGGGAATTCCTTGTGTTAAATATGCTGGTGTTTGGTGGATCTTGCAGATAAAACAATTGTTTAAAGGAAGTTTCTCTTCATAGAATATTTAGGTTTTAATTGTATAAACGTGGATACTTCAACACTACTGTGTAACAGTGAAACCTGAACATCACAGAATGCATTATTACCTGTCCGTCTGTCTGTCTGTCTCTGTCTGTCTGTCCGTCCGTCCGTCCGTCCGTCCGTCCGTCCGTCCGTCCGTCCGTCCGTGTGTCTGTCTGTCTGTCCGTCCGTCCGTCCGTCCGTCCGTCCGTGTGTCTGTCTGTCTGTCCGTCCGTCCGTCCGTCCGTGTGTCTGTCCGTCCGTCCGTCCGTCCGTGTGTCTGTCCGTCCGTCCGTGTGTCTGTCCGTCCGTCCGTCCGTCCGTGTGTCTGTCCGTCCGTCCGTCCGTGTGTCTGTCCGTCCGTCCGTCCGTCCGTCCGTCCGTCCGTCCGTCCGTCCGTCCGTCCGTGTGTCTGTCTGTCTGTCTGTCTGTCTGTCTGTCCGTCCGTCCGTCCGTCCGTCCGTCCGTCCGTCCGTCCGTCCGTGTGTCTGTCTGTCTGTCTGTCTGTCTGTCTGTCCGTCCGTCCGTCCGTCCGTCCGTCCGTCCGTCTGTCTGTGTGCAACATAACTCTAAACGTTATGGACGGATTTTCATGAAATTCTCAGGACTTGTTGGAAATGTGAAAAGGAAGAACTGACTAAATTTTGGTGGTGATCTGGATCACCGTTTGGATCCAGGAACTTTTTAGAGACCTTGGCGGAGGTTTGCGCTCTCCGAGTGTTTTTCTAATTATATTTTGTAATGGCTGCCAGTTTAAAAAGAAAGTTTAGGAACGTTTTTGTCCTGAAAAGTGAGGACAACAACAACAACAGACGTATTGACAAATGAAACTGACTCTGGTTTCTGCTTTTAACGGGGGCCACAAAGCAGCTGTGCTCTGGGCCCCACATGGCTAGCAGCAGCCCTGCACATGATAAACTCTGCAGCAAGCATGAGGGGAGAGAAAGATGATAAACCCTCATAAATCTAACATTTGTTAAAAAAAAAATCTGGAGAGTGAGGATTTATTGAGTCTCTCGGGTTGATCTGAACGAACTTGGACTGTTTCTCTCGCTCAGTTTTCCAGATTTCTCTGAGTAAAATGGAGCGATTATCTTCTGTTCTGACATAACATCCACAGAAATGTCATTGCAGCGATGGAGGAGGGTCTGTTCTGGTCTTTACCAGTTAGATCAGGTACTACACACACACACACACACACACACACACACACACACACACACACACACACACACACACACACAATGTATTAATACACATACACATATTCATTTTGGACCATTGAATAGTCGTAGAATAGACGTAATAAAAGAGATGGTGAGGAGGAGTATTGTTGCTCGGAGTGTGGAAACCCACCAGCGTGGTTGCTACCCCCGGCAGAGCTCCTGAACCAGCTGACTGAGGCTCCCGCTGAATGACATCTGTGCTGATGCAGACCAGCACTGCAGATTTACTCCGTATGAGATTCTCTGACAAAACACACTACATCAGTTTTAGGGCTGCAAACACACACTCACAAACACAAAATGTATAAATGTGCTCATTTCAGGGGGTGACATTTGTTAGCAGCTAACATAAGGGAGGAGCAAAGCGCACCACTGGCTAACCTTTCAGCTGTGAATTATGGGAATTTACCTTCATGCTTCGGTGCCTCTGCCGCTGGCCTGCCTTTCGTGTCTAAATCAAAGCCTGAGATCTGCAACATCGGCACTTTCTCCTTCCTACAAGGGCATGTGCTGCACAAACGCCTGATGACTGGTGACATTTACAGCACACAGAGTCTTGTACTGCGACTGCAAACACTGGGAACAAATAAACACACACACAAGATGCATGGCATCAGCTGGGGCGCTCAGCCAGGTCATTCTGCTATCATTTCTACTCCCAGTGTGCTTTAGGGTTAGCGTCTGGTGCCGTTGCATGGTTTTATTATCATCAAATCAAATTCATTTCATCAAATAATCAAAGTTTTATCCATAAAACTGGAATTTTGATGTGAAAATGTGGAGCAAACTGCAACATCAGCAGCTAACAAGCTGATCTTGGGTCAGTCTTCCTGGACAGATATCAGAATTTTAAAGATGACTTTAAAAAATCCACCAGATCATGGTTGTCATCAGCAGCTCCTCAGGAACGGTGGTGAGGGGATGTCTTCCTCTTTAGGGGGGGAGCGGAAGTCGTGCTGGTACTGTCGCCTAAACCTTCAAAGCTTCATGATGAAAAATCTAAACAAATAAAAACATTTTGATGTTTCCTGCAGTTCTGCCCGTAGGCCTGTGGAGACTTTAAACACGTCACCGTATGTAGTTCCTTTCATTAAAACATTCATAACCATCCAGATTCTGTCATGTTTTTGCCACCCTGATCTCCTGGCGCTCATCATTGGTTACTCGATCCACCTGCTGGCTTCCTAATTGCCTCTGCTACCTCATTCAGTTCACCTGGTTTCCTTTTCTCTCACTGCCTACTTAAGCTCCCTCCAATCCCTCCTTTTCTGCCAGATAATAATCAGACCTATGTCTAGTTTTGTTCCAGCGTTCTACGGATTGATCCTCAGTTGCCAACCTTCTGCTTCATGCCCCTGGATTATCCTCCTTGCCTTGCCCTCGACGGACACCGCAACTTTTCGGATCTTCTGGTTACCGACCCTGCCTGTCTTTGGATCTCTGAGCCTTGTCGTTGCCTGGACGAGTATTTTGCCATCCTGTTTACCTCCCAGCTGTTGCCTGGTTTCTTCTGCAGACCACTCCCCTGGACTGATCTTCTGTTCATACTCCTCCACCAATAAACTGGTCATTTGTCCAGAACTCCCTGTGTGTGGCTGAATTACGGATCCTCAGGGTAACTCATTACAGATACGAGTCTCTGAGAACCGCTCCAGCTCTGTTGTAGAAAACATCCCAGTGCATTAAATCAGATGTTCCCCACAGCAACCACTGTGTTTCAGAGAAAATGGACGTCCATTGATTTATTCATTTTCTTAACCGCTTACTCCAGTTAAAGGTTGGGGGCAAGCTGGAGCCTATCCCAGTAATCACTGGGTGAAAGCCCAGTCACCCTGGACAGGTCGCCAGTGGAAGAAGATCCACATCTGCAGCTGGTCGCTCACATGCAGCTTCCTGGAGTTGTTTTGTCATTAAAATGAAAATAACTAAGACTAGACACACTTCTTACTCTGATTTTAATCATTTTGCAACGAACATGAAGACATTGAACCTCTGGGTCACGCTGGCTGGACACAGAGACCACCGGACTCTCTCTGAGGGGGAGGAACAGGGTGGGAGCCTGGGGACTGGTTCTCTCTCCCGGCGTACTGCACACCGCCACTGAATCTTGAAGTGGTACGCAGTACCAGACCGGACCGGCTTACTTTCCTGGTCTACGGAGGTTTTCCAGCGTTTCTATCCATCCAGGAGGTTTACAATCCAGACACAACATGTAGTGTTTATTCAGAGACTCTAGATGGTAAATCCACCATTATTTATCACATCTTCATCACCATCACTACCATGTTGCTAAGAGACCTCTATTTTCACCTGGACATGATGATGAAGACACTTCCTGTCAGACTTTCCACCAATCAGAGAGCTTAAACTGACGGTAACGTCCAATCAGGAGCAGCCAAAGATCAACAAGTGATGAGAAAGTTAAGCCTCATTTTCACCAAGAGGCTTCTCTGATGTGTTTTCCCAGCCGAACACACACAGCTGGTAGGCGATGCATACGCAACATAGATGTGTGAAACATCATGATGTCATTGTGGGACGAGTCCTTCCTTGAATTTTAGGACGGTGGACTTTAAACAACATAAACGCTTCCTGCTTCCTCCACCAGTCAGGGGATTGCACTCAGTCCATGTGTGTTTAGGGCTGTCACGTTGGAAACCCGATGAAACGATCCCAACATAGCAGGATGGCTTGGATCAGATATTCTGGGACCCTTCCCAGTTTCAACCTCTGAAGACACAAAAGAAAGTGGACAACCTGCTCCATAGCTGTTGTGGTGTGGTTGTTCTGTGGGTTGTCTTAGTTTCTGCTTCCTGTCTTATTTTGAAGTTTTCCTTGTGTTTCCTGTTTAGCCTTGTTAAAGTCAGCTCATTTAGCTCATCCAAGTCTTGTGTTTTCTGTTTATTTATGCCTCACAGTTTTGGTTTGGGAGCTGCACGGTGTCCTCAGAGCAAGGAGGTCGCTGGTTCAATCCTTGGCTGGGGCGAGTCTTGGAGAGCAGCCTTTCTTTGTGGAGTTTGCATGTTCTCCCTGTGGAGAACATCACGCTGCATAGAAACATCACATCTGCATGGAAACATCACGTCTGCATGGAAACGTCACATCTGCATGGAAACGTCACGTCTGCATGGAAACATCACGTCTGCATGGAAACGTCACATCTGCATGGAAACATCATGTCTGCATGGAAACGTCATGTCTGCACGGAAACATCACATCTGCATGGAAACATCACGTCTGCATGGAAACGTCACGTCTGCATGGAAACGTTATGTCTGCATGGAAACGTCACGTCTGCATGGAAACGTCACGTCTGCATGGAAACGTCACGTCTGCATGGAAACGTTATGTCTGCATGGAAATGTCACGTCGCCATGGAAACATCCCGTCTTCATGGAAACATCATGTCTCCATGGAAACATCACGTCTGCATAGAAACATCACGTCTGCATGGATACATCACGTCTGCATGGAAACATCACGTCTGCATGGAAACATCACGTCTGCATGGAAACATCACGTCAGCATGCAGACTGGGGTTAACTCGTCGCCAGCAGATGTCTTTGGCCTCCTTGCCGTTTAACTTTAAAGAATAAAAAGGGTTGTGTTTTGTGTGTAAATGTGTGTGAGAGATGAAACTACAGACCAGAGGAACTGACGGAGGCCTGAAAAGCAAATGAAGTGATAAAAGGAAATCTGCTCGTGTTAGAGGTGTGCAGACACATCCCTGCAAATGAGGCTAAAATAAATTACATCTGAAATCTCAACTTTTTTCAGACAACTGAAAGTAAGTGCGGTTCTTTCCTCGCCAGCGCCTTGGGAAAACAAGGCGACCGGTGAGCCTGACTTCGCAGAGCTCCGTCTCTCCACTTCACCACATGCATCTGGTTGATTATATGAAGAACTCAACAGGTAATTTTCCAGCTAAAATCCTGATTTGTGACGATGTGTGCCCTCTTTAGAAAGGATTGTAATTACTGGAAGCTGGCTTTGATCTGAGGCTGCTTTCCCATCGCTTCTCATCACATCCCCTCATCTCTTTTTGGCACTCCAGCTCTTTCTGTTCAGTTTTAGTTGCGTGGCAGAGGTAAAGATGGAGGGGTGGTATTAATGGGAGAAGACACTCAGACGCAGGCTGATGTATCCGCTCTACCTCATTTGGACGTGGTCTGGATGAAGTTGGAGGTGGTAAGTCTGGATTAAAATTTATCCCATTAAAACTTGGAAGTATAAGCTTCAGCTGAATCTAAGCTAATGTGTAAATTTCATCTGCTTCCAGAATCAATCACAGGATGACACACGCATGTGTGAGATAAGTAATGAAGAATCATTTGCTTTTGTTCCCTTTGAGGTCTTCTCTGTCAGTTCAGGGACGCCGCGTGACAAATCCTGCCCCCACCATGCCTCTGCTCTTAGTGTCATGGTGTTGGGGAAATCCAGTTGACGCTTTTGTTTTTCATCCCCAGGCCAGTTGGGATAACAGCCTGATCAAAAGCTTAACCTCAGTCAGAGTCAGTCAGCACATTACACTGTTTTACAGGGGATGAAATGAGGTTAGACCTCGTCTGCCACGCTGGAAAGACTTTCAGGCTGAATTTGTGCACATACTTATCTCCCTCCTGTGTCATTAGTGCTCTGTTCCCTTCTCTGTGGTGTCCACCAGCTTCAGACAAGCAGAATGCCAGGCCAGTTGTCCCGGGCTAGACAACGGCTTTAACCTCTTCCTAATGAAAGCTCCGTACGTCCAGTTTACAAGATGTTCGCTCAAACTAGCAGCAATCCTACCGAGTGCCTCACCAGGAGAACCAGCTGAAGACTCTACCAAGCAGCGATATCCAGATCAATCTCAGCAGGAGAAGATGCAGGCAGCTTCATCAGCACTTTAATGAAGACAAGACATGAGCAGGAAAGCTGGGAGGGAACACAAGGCTGGGAAACTGAGCATCCTGATAAAAACAAGGAATGCTGGGAAAATGCTGGCAGGAACAGGGAACAACCACACCTGCAGATGACATAACAGCCGAGACCAAAAGCCACACAGGCAGAAAAAACCTACAAAATAAAACAGGAAACAAGGACCGCTACCTTTCAGAGTAATCCTAGAATTACTATAGTAATTCCTGAGACAGGTTACTGATGACTGAGACTAATTTAATTATATGTATGTGTACAGGACATTCTTCTGCGTGTTGGGAGGAGAAGATGTAAATATATTCATGTAGCAGCTGCAATGTGATCTATCAGACCTGAGATCAATGCTGCTGATAGAAACTGCATCTATATTTAACACATTTCTGAAGGACCTGCAGACAGGAACTCAGACAGGAACTCAGACAGGAACTCAGACAGGAACTCAGACCGGAACTCAGACAGGAACTCAGACCGGAACTCAGACAGGAACTCAGACAGGAACTCAGACAGGAACTCAGACAGGAACTCAGACAGGAACTCAGACCGGAACTCAGACAGGAACTCAAACAGGAACTCAGACAGGAACTCAGACAGGAACTCAGACAGGAACTCAGACCAGAACTCAGACAGGAACTCAGACAGGAACTCAGACCGGAACTCAGACCAGAACTCAGACAGGAACTCAGACAGGAACTCAGACAGGAACTCAGACAGGAACTCAGACCGGAACTCAGACCGGAACTCAGACAGGAACTCAGACAGGAACTCAGACAGGAACTCAGACCGGAACTCAGACCAGAACTCAGACAGGAACTCAGACAGGAACTCAGACAGGAACTCAGACAGGAACTCAGACAGGAACTCAGACCGGAACTCAGACCAGAACTCAGACAGGAACTCAGACAGGAACTCAGACAGGAACTCAGACCGGAACTCAGACCGGAACTCAGACAGGAACTCAGACCGGAACTCAGACCGGAACTCAGACCGGAACTCAGACAGGAACTCAGACAGGAACTCAGACCGGAACTCAGACAGGAACTCAGACAGGAACTCAGACAGGAACTCAGACAGGAACTCAGACAGGAACTCAGACAGGAACTCAAACAGGAACTCAGACCGGAACTCAGACAGGAACTCAGACAGGAACTCAGACAGGAACTCAGACAGGAACTAAGACAGGAACTCCGGGTGGATGTGGAGAGGAGTCACACACACCTGCAGAGGATGTTATGTGTTGCAGCTGGGATCCAGATGTGCTGTCCATTAACTGAAACCACAAAAAGAGTTTTATTTATGTATTTTATTTATGTTGGGATCCAGATGTGGTGTCAATGTGTCACCAGATGTTGCGTTTTTATGTCTCCACTCTGCAGTCATTAATTGAGACCAAGCTAGTTGGTTTTTCAGAGTAACAGGAGCAAATGACTGCTCCCATGTGCAAAACATCTCAGGTCAGTGCATCATGCTTTTATTTTGAAAAACAGTCTTCTGTTTTCCGAGCTGGTGGGTTTTCAGACGGCAGGCTTGCAGGCGGGTCAGTTAATAAATCTTTTATTAGAAACTAGACAGTATTCATCATGTTTTCTGTTTTTAAGGTGACGGTGCCTCCACCCTGCACCCCCACCTGGTTTATTTCATGCTGAGTTTCCTTTTCTTCATCTTTGATGTCTTTATTCGTCTTTTTACTTCGTTCCCTCACATCATTTACCAACAACATGAACTTCATTCATTCATTTTCCTAACCACTTAATCCAATGCAGGGTCGCGGGGAGCTGGAGCCTATCCCAGCAGGCTGTGGGTGAAAGGCAGGGTACACCCTGGACAGCTTCCAGTCCATCGCAGGGACACACAGAGACACAACATGAACTTTCTTCATAGATTTGCTCTCATGCAGCTTTTATTTGTGTCTTTTCTGAAGGTTTTCTCTCCAGTCTGACCATTCTGCCAACCACACGCAGAATCCTCATGTAAACACGTCTACCTGCCGCCATTTACATCATCAGTCTCTGTAACCACGGTTCAGCCACACACACTCCTCTGGACCGCACATCGCTGCTGAGTAGATCTGGTCCTAACAGAATCCACACATCCCTCGTAGATGTGAGGACGTTTCTGGTCAGGCAGCAGGAAAACTAGGTCTGGTCATGAAGAGGTAGGATCTGGGGGGGGGGTCTGAGCCCAAAACCTCCAGCCTGCAACCCCCCCCCCCCCCCCCCCCCCCCCCCCCCCACCCCCATCTTGTCTGTGCCCATTAACGCAGAGTTAATTAAACCACAAGTCATTGCGTTAGTGGGGAGGGGGGGGGGGGTCGGAAGGACAGGGGGTGTACAATTATAACTTGGCATTTAGCTGCCATGTTTAACGTGTAGCTCTCAGCTGGCAGTCTCTTCTGGGTGTACCCGCCCCAGACTTCCCCTCACGCTGCTCCAGCCGACTGCTCATGTGTCACACCTTCATTTTAACTCTGCATCTTCTCAGGAGTGTGTGTGACGGATGGCGAGTGGCAAGCGCTGATGGGGGGGGGTTCAGCTTTTTAGCAACAACATGTGAACACGCTCCAGCCATCTGCCTGTCTATCCACACAAGGTCATCAGGTGTGCCTGGGTGGGGGCACGGTTAGCATGCCACGTGGAGGTCTCTGCCCCCCCTCTCCGGTTGTCAGATACGCAAGCCTGACTTTACCTGCTGCGATTCCATTACCCCGCCTGCCTATTCTGGCACTCCAATGTTTCTGTAGCATATTAAACAGATTAATAGAACAATGCTCCAGGGAGAGAGCAGCCTGTCAATCTCGGCTAAAAACACAAAAGCAGAAAATTAAAAAGGCCCATGGCTGAACTTCAGCACTGATAAAAAATTTAAAAAGGGATTGGGGGGGGGCAGCTGAGAGGAAGCAGGCAGAGAAAACACCACAGATGGTAAATATTTATTCTGCTTATACACAGAGAGGTTGCAGCGGTGGTGAAATGACAACTGCAGAATTGGCTGGGAATATCTGAAAGCATGTGGAGGCAGAAGAAGCTCTGGTCCTTTTCTCTGCGATGTGATCAGCCATAAAAGTTCAATCTCAGAAACACGCTGCAGCTCCCTGAAGATGGCACGCCGCATGCCAGATGGACTTCCCTTTGTTTACCATGAATTCCCACTGCTGACTGTATCTAAGAAAACAGAATGAAGGGATTGTGGAGCGTTCCTGCAACGTGACTGACACGCTGGCCTCTCTATGGGGAGAAATATCTGAGGCTGCATCAGGAGGCAGAGAGAAGGCGAATCCACCGGAGGAGGCCGATCTCATCCTACCAGACTCACCTGGAAAATTCCACTTGCAGAGATATTGGGATATTGAGGTTAGCGTGGTGAGGAGCTGCTTGGCGACACTGGAACCTGCATGATGGCGTCAGTATCATACATGCAGCAGTTTCTATGTTCTATTTAGATATTCTCTCTTCATTTTGGCTTGAAATTTTTCTGATTGCATGAAAAAATTAACCATTTTTTTTGTAAACAATTGGCCTAGACATGAAATGTTTCCCAGAATGTAAAACTTTGCATCTGCTGCCTTTTGTACCTTATGATAACAGTTAAATTAAAAAGCTCCGTCGGTCGAATCTCAGTTTTCTGTTAAAGAAAATTTCTCTTTCAGGTTCTGACTGAAGGTTTCCAGTTTTTAAACCACAAGAATGAGTTCAGACAATTTAAAGCAATAAGTAAACAACAACATTATTAGTAGTTGTTTTAACGTCAGTCAGAGATGTTTTGTAAAATTATTTAACTCAAACTTAACGGTCTTCAAGCAGCTGTTATTTATTATTTTATTTCATCTATTTTTATTTACATAATATTTATTTTTTGTTATTATGATTCTTGCATTAGGTTTTTACTAAGGTAGTAATAAGACTACCTTAGTCAATCTTACTACTAATAATGTAGTAAGTCAGAAACATCAGCAGCATTTTCCCGTCTGCTCACTTTCAACACGCTGCTTGTCGAACAGAAAATATATCAGAAATATTGATTAATTAAAATAAATAAAACCAAGAAAATATAATGTACTTACTGTAGGAGAAGGAGATTAACTGGCACTTTGCTCATTTTATTCATAATTTTAAGGATAAATTTGTATTTCGAGCCTTTCAGTGGCCAATTTACCATCCATCCATCCATCCATCATCCATCATCCATCCATCCATCCAACCATCCACCCATCCATCATTGATCCACCCATCCATCCATCCATCCATCCATCCATCATCCATCCATCCATCCATCCATCCATCCATCCATCCACCCATCCATCCATCCATCCATCCATCATCCATCCATCCATCCATCCATCCATCCACCCATCCATCCATCATCCACCCATCATCCACCCATCCATCATCCACACATCCATCCATCCATCCATCCATCCATCCATCCATCCACCCATCCATCCATCCATCCATCCATCCATCCATCATCCATCCATCCATCCATCCATCCATCCATCCACCCATCCATCCATCCATCCATCCATCCATCCATCCATCATCCATCATCCATCATCCATCCATCCATCCACCCATCCATCATCCACCCATCCATCCACCATCCATCCCTCCATCCATCCATCCATCCACCCATCCATCCATCCATCATCCCTCCATCCGTCCATCCATCCATCATCCATCCGTCCATCCATCCATCCATCCATCCATCCATCCACCCATCCATCATCCACCCATCCATCCATCATCCACCCATCATCAACCCATCCACCCATCCATCCATCCATCATTGATCCACCCATCCATCCATCCATCCATCCATCCATCATCCATCCATCCATCCATCCATCCACCCATCCATCCATCATCCACCCATCATCCACCCATCCACCCATCCATCCATCCATCATTGATCCACCCATCCACCCATCCATCCATCCATCATTGATCCACCCATCCATCCATCCATCCATCATCCATCCATCCATCCATCCATCCACCCATCCATCCATCATCCACCCATCCATCATCCACACATCCATCCATCCACCCATCCATCCATCCATCATCCATCATCCATCCATCCATCCACCCATCCATCATCCACCCATCCATCCACCATCCATCCCTCCATCCATCCATCCATCCATCATCCATCCATCCGTCCAACCATCCATCCCTCCATCCATCCATCCATCCATCCGTCCATCCATCCATCATCCATCCACCCACCCATCCATCATCCATCCATCCATCCAGCCATCCATCATCCATCCATCATCCATCCATCCATCCATCCATCCACCCATCCATCCATCCATCCATCCATCCATCCATCCATCCATCCATCATCCATCCATCCATCCATCCATCCATCCACCCATCCATCATCCACCCATCATCCACCCATCCATCATCCACACATCCATCCATCCACCCATCCATCCATCCATCATCCATCATCCATCCATCCATCCACCCATCCATCATCCACCCATCCATCCACCATCCATCCCTCCATCCATCCATCCATCCACCCATCCATCCATCCATCATCCCTCCATCCGTCCATCCATCCATCATCCATCCGTCCATCCATCCATCCATCCATCCACCCATCCATCATCCACCCATCCATCCATCATCCACCCATCATCAACCCATCCACCCATCCATCCATCCATCATTGATCCACCCATCCATCCATCCATCCATCCATCATCCATCCATCCATCCATCCATCCACCCATCCATCCATCATCCACCCATCATCCACCCATCCACCCATCCATCCATCCATCATTGATCCACCCATCCACCCATCCATCCATCCATCATTGATCCACCCATCCATCCATCCATCCATCATCCATCCATCCATCCATCCATCCACCCATCCATCCATCATCCACCCATCCATCATCCACACATCCATCCATCCACCCATCCATCCATCCATCATCCATCATCCATCCATCCATCCACCCATCCATCATCCACCCATCCATCATCCATCCATCCGTCCAACCATCCATCATCCATCCATCCGTCCAACCATCCATCCCTCCATCCATCCATCCATCCATCCGTCCATCCATCCATCATCCATCCACCCACCCATCCATCATCCATCCATCCATCCAGCCATCCATCATCCATCCATCCGTCCATCCATCCATCATCCATCCATCCATCCATCCATCGGACCCTGACCCTGACCCTCTGCAGTTTGTAGAGTCCAGCTGCTCATAGCAACGGCAGATCATGTGGCAAGCAGCAACCTCAACCTCAGCAACCAAAACTCAGCTCGGTTTAAACCTGTTTTTAGGGCAATTTTCTGATAGAATTGTTTACTTGTCATATTTTCTTTTTACAAGCGAGTACAAAGTTACATAAATATGACCTGCAGGGTCAGAGGTCAAACAGGAGGATGGGACGTGTGCACACTGAGACCAAGATGGTTCATTCACCCTGCAGTACAGGAAACCACGTTTTATTGGACTCTCAACCTGATCTGCGTTGTGATGGGCCAGTTACTATGGAAACGGAACAGTTTTTCGCTTTGTGTTTATTTCTTATCACATTGATATGTTTCATATTTTCAGAATAAAACTTTACATTAGCCTGCATGGTGTTCTCTTTGCTCCAGAGAAGGCTGACTTCCCGTCACCCTCCGTGGTCTCCGAGCTCTGGACACGGTTTTATTTCATGCAGGTTCCTTCTCCGCAGGAACACACAGTCGGAGGAGTTTGTAGACCTTGTGGTGGTTCAGGCCTGGCCGCCTTCGCCTCTGTCCGAGTACCATGAGGTGAAGGAGTGCAAGTGAATGCAGCATGTAGTGTTCTTCTGAACGTTGGGTCTACATGTCGCGCAGAGAAGCTGTTCAGAGGAGAGAAACACACTGTTGTCAGTCTGTCAAACTTTATTTATAAAGCATGTTTTCACACACATGCATGTTTGCACACACACACACACACACCCTTACCCATTGAGTCCCCCAGATCATAAGACTTATTCACACACAAACACACACACACGTAGAGAGAGGTGTCAAAACAAAGCAGTGTGTGAACCATTTTAACCCTTTGGTGCATCGTAGACTTCCATTAAAGACTGTTTTCTCATAGATTCATGAGTCACGATGGAGGGTTTGCTATTTTACCACATCAGTGGACATTAGGAGAGTATCTCTCACATACACACACACACACACACACACACACACACACACACTGCCACTCCCTGCAGAATAAAATCATTTAGTATAAAATTTTATATACACACAAACATGTAAGTGATAAACAGGACAAGATGATCAAGCCCTTTTTAACAGAATATTTTTTATTATATAAATATGACAACATATTATTTGATAAATATTTCTCCAGAATTGATCAAACAAACTAAATAAAGAGTAAAATAAAAACAAATAAAAGTGTCTCAGTAGGATAAAATATTGTGTGTGAAAACAATGTGGTGGTTTTTAATAATTCATGCATCAGAATTTTATGACTAAAATAATCATAAAAGAACTAAATGACTGTAAATGAATAAAAGCAAACAGTGCAGATGGGTTGACAGACGCAGGAAAGTCTCATGATCCGTGTAAAGTCTGGACTCTATGAGATGTTTCCGCCATGTTTCAGATCATCCCGACTGGTTTTCCTTCTGGAATAAATGTCAAATATTATTTTACAGTAAATGTTGGTGCTCATGGCTCCAGCTGAAAGGTGTGTGCGGTCAAAACCTGGACTCACTACAGCTTGTCTCTGTGTGGATATGGACCTTCACCTGGATGATGTGGAGCTGGTGGTCCTCTGTGCTCCATGGGTGGGGTGGGGGGGTGGGGGGGGGGATGGGGGTCTACATCACAATGCAGGTGTCATACAGCACCATCTCACCCCTACATATTTATCTGTCCAGGCTCTTTCTATCTGAAGTCATTAAACTCTGCTTGTTTTATATTTATCTTCTGCTTTTATTTAAATCAGGAATGTTAAACTCAGCTGAAGTTTTACTTCCAGTCCAATCTGAAAAGTCAAATAAAAGCATAATAACCTAAATAATGAAAAGATTTAGTATGTAGAAGTACCAAAACGTTTCTGTGTCAAGACGGACCAGCTGCTGGATCATCCCAGTAAACAGAAAACAGCTGTTCGTGGAAACCATCATGGTCTGACTGACGTGTGCCCCCCCCGTCCCCCCCACTAGATGCACCCCTGCCATCATAATGCAGCTGCCTCCACATCACACACTTTGGTTTCCATCCTGTTCCAGATAAGCCTTCAGTCTCTTTAATCATTTAAAGGATGTGTATGTGGTGAGCAAACTGGGAGAAGACCAGTTAGTCTGCTTCAGCTGGGCTGACAGGGAGAGAACAAAGCGTTAACGTCAGGTTGTTCCGTCTCCTCGCTGCACTGAAACAAATCATCTTTAATAGTCGTCATCTTGATGGTTCATTACGTTAAACTATCTCTGCTAGCAGCTCCTAATCCAATGGCTCTCCGATGGCCTGGGGGGGTGAGCTCAGGAAGGAGGCTTTACATGAGTGTGTGCTGGCTGAGGAGGGGGACTTGTGCTCATTGTATGATTAGCAGGTTAATTGCCGCGGTGCAAACGGGCTGGACGGCACCAGGAAGCCGTTTTAGTTTAATTGTTAGACGTCCTGTACTGTAAGCCCCCGAGTTCTGCATCCACAGCCCCCAAGGGTGCTCACCCACACACACCCAGGGGCTGGCAGCTGGGCCATGCTTTCTACTGCAGGGCATCATCATGGAAGCAGCTGGCACACAGCACCACCTACTGGCAGCAGAGGAGCACAGCAGGCGGCGGCATGAGGCGCCAACATAACAAAGATTTAGAGAAACAAAAGCAAAATGTGGACTTTTCCCTTTAATAATAATAATAATAATAATAATAATAATAAAATTTCTAATAAGAAATTATATGCAACTAACTTAAATAAATAAATAAAATAAAAGTATCAATGCTGCAGAACTAAATGAGCTTTTGGTAAAAATGTCTGATTTGTACAGAAAGATCCGGATGGAAAGGTGGTGTTTGACCCGGTTCTGCTGGTCTTCAGGTGTACAGCCAGGATGAACCAGTGCTGATGTGAGAAATCCACCAGTTCTCCACTTCATCCTGTTTGGATCCAGCCGGAATCAGCAGACTGCCAGAGACAATCCTCCACTGAGAAACACCAGTTAACCCAATTGTAATTTTCCTGTCTGGACTGGGAGGGAGCATAGTACCAGTAGAAAACCCCAACAGGTACTGGGAGACCAGATAATGCTGCTATCCACTGTATTCTGCCCTCCAGTATGAAAACTTTTTTACTCCATTTAAAATAAAACTCAACCAGATTTTTATGGTGAATATTTTTATGAAGTTTTTTTTTTTTTTAAATAAATTTTATTACATAATAATGTTGTCTGAGCGGAATATTACTTACATTTCATAGTGTACTATGTAGTAGATCTGAGTTTGTTTTATTGATCCGTTAACAACCTGGGAAAAATACCAAACCGCTGCTGCACCAAGGGTGTCCAACATATGGCCCAGGGGCCAAAACCCGTCCACCAGAGGGTCCACAGTGAGGACAGATGTGAAATAACAGAAAATATTAAATGTAATATTTTAATGTAAGTAACTTTTACTGTTTAGGGGTGGGTGGGTGGGGTGTGTGTGACAGAGGTGACTTCTGTTTCCACCCTGATGCGAGTCTGATCAGGTGGTCGACGTTACTTCACACGGAGACGTGTTTCTGTACTTCTAGAAGCTAAAAGGTTTCTCTGATCATAACGTAGAAGATTCACAGTTTCAGGAATTTAATGTCGGATCTGAAAGGATTAAAGTCAAACTGAAGTCTGATGTTTTTTTTTAAACAAGAATTGACTTGTTCATAATGTTTCTGAAGGATAATTCATGAAATATTAAAATGTTTACATCACTGAGTCTTGATAGAGAAACGTTTTGGTTCTACGTACCAAATCTTTTCATTATTTATAGGTTATTATGCTTTAGTTTACATTTACAGCCACTGAAGATCAGATGGGACTGAATGTAAAACTTCAGCTGAGTTTGACATTCCTGATTTACATAAAAGCAGAACATTCATAAAAATAAGCAAAATAAAACCAGTAAACGTCGTTCTCCTCTTCTCTGAGGTTTAGGAAGCAGATCTGACCGCCTGCAGTATAAACACATCCTAACACACTTTGCTTCACAGATCAGGACAGAAGCTGGACTTCAGGGACTTTTCTGAACCATCAGCCTGAAGCTACTAGTTAACTATCAAAGGACCTAACCTGGTTTGTGTTGTTTCATAACTTCATCAGTTCAATCAATCAAAACTTTATCTATAGAGCACTTTCCCACACCACAAGGTAACCCAAAGTGCCTTGCAATAGTAAAATAAAATAAATAGTAATAAATGTAATAAAATTGTTCAAAAGAGAAAACAAGACGTTTATAAAGTCCAGCAGTACTACAGCGTTCATGTTGCAGCTTTTTCAGACTGTTTGTCCTTCTGCTTTCTACCAGAAAGGTAAAAATGTGTTTAATGTGTCCTGCATGTTGTTCCTCATGAGACGGAACAATTGCTTCGTTTTATTTACTTCCGGAGACAAAGCTGGCGCCCATTGTTCTGCTGCTGCTGACTGTCGTTATGCAGCTGCTTTAATGTGTACGCTGCAGCCATGCAGGCTGCTTTAGTGTGTACGCTGCAGCCATGCAGCTGCTTTAGTGTGTACGCTGCAGCCATGCAGGCTGCTTTAGTGTGTACGCTGCAGCCATGCAGCTGCTTTAGTGTGTACGCTGCAGCCATGCAGGCTGTAGTGTGTATGCTGCAGCCATGCAGGCTGCTTTAGTGTGTACGCTGCAGCCATGCAGGCTGCTTTAGTGTGTACGCTGCAGCCATGCAGGCTGCTTTAGTGTGTACGCTGCAGCCATGCAGGCTGCTTTAGTGTGTACGCTGCAGCCATGCAGGCTGCTTTAGTGTGTACGCTGCAGCCATGCAGCTGCTTTAGTGTGTACGCTGCAGCCATGCAGGCTGCTTTAGTGTGTACGCTGCAGCCATGCAGGCTGCTTTAGTGTGTACGCTGCAGCCATGCAGGCTGCTTTAGTGTGTACGCTGCAGCCATGCAGCTGCTTTAGTGTGTACGCTGCAGCCATGCAGGCTGCTTTAGTGTGTACGCTGCAGCCATGCAGGCTGCTTTAGTGTGTACGCTGCAGCCATGCAGGCTGCTTTAGTGTGTACGCTGCAGCCATGCAGCTGCTTTAGTGTGTACGCTGCAGCCATGCAGGCTGCTTTAGTGTGTACGCTGCAGCCATGCAGCTGCTTTAGTGTGTACGCTGCAGCCATGCAGGCTGTAGTGTGAGACTTTCTACAGAAACACAAACAACCTCTGACCTCGGGACACCCAAAGTCTTAGACTCCATCTCCAGTCCAGATTGCGTGGCGTTCCCACTCTGCTGGACTAAAAGCTTCGTCTCAGACCCAGATCCTCAGCTCCATCTCCAGGACTCCCCTCCCTCCTCGACCCTTTTCCTGCAGCAGCATCGCTGTGCAGCCGACTGAATCCAGCTCCTGTCTCTGATACACACCTGATCCTCCTCAAACCCCGTCCTCAGCTCCTTTTATTTTTCATTCCTATTCCTTCCCCTGGGGCTTGCTGGCCTCGCAGATCATTTCCCAGGCTCGCGGTGCCCTGGCCGGGCCCTGTCTGTTTTCATTCCCCTCCTGGAGGACAAGTAATTTAGGGGAGAGAGAGGGAGAGTGGATGACCACTGGCTCCTGACCTTTTCTCCCTCAATTTAACTCCTCGCTGCTGTGCCCACTAAATGTGGCAATCAGGCAAGGCAGAAGTGACACCCTCATCTGAGCATGGTCAGACCCCGCACACAATCACTGTGTCACTTTCTATCTGTATGTGGGGGCCGTGGGCAAGTGGTGTTGCTTGCAAGAGGGGGCCAAAGTCCAAGCTGGAGTCCTGTTAGCATACACTTACATCATGGTGCTGCCAGTCATGCCAGACTACAGTTTAAATGTGTGGATTTGCAGAGCTGCTCCTGCTGAATGCTTTCACAGAGACTCATCAGCGTCAGATTAACCTCTTGTTGCCAAGATCCCGCCGTAACAGGGGCAGCATGATTACCGTCCAGTAAGAAGACGTTCACAGACTCCAACAACCCTGGCCTGCAGGGACGACGAAAACTCAGCTGGAAGACACAGTTCACACCGCAACAAGCATGCTGCGTCGTCATGGTTACCAATATGACAACAGAGGTATGTTACAGCATCACAACATGGCAGTGCTCATGAAACCATGCAGCTGCGCTTTGTCATGGTTACCGATACAATAACCGCCGAATGACACGGGAATGGAAGGAAAACATGAACATGAAAACAGAGTCCCATTTTTAGGCTGGATCCAGTTCTGGAAACTGGAATTTTGAGAGTTGGAGGAAGATTGAGTAAGTGAGCAATGCCAGAGGAAACCAAGCTCTCTCCAAAGACCAACATGTTTCCATGTTAATTCTCAGACATGTACATCAATATCTGGCCCACAGTGGATTCACACACTGTCCAAAGTGAGAAGGAGATTTTGGATTACAAGTGCCAATTCAGCAGTCATTGGTGATTTGCAGACGCTACAATGGAAGAGCAATTGAACAAAAAATGGCAGACCTACCAAAGGTTAGAATCCTTCCTGACTTACCACCATTTACCAACACAGGCGTGGATTACTTTGGACCACTTGAAGGTAAGAGTGCAAGGTCAAGCTGCAGGCGATATGGAGTCATGTTCACATGTATGGCAAGCAGGGCTGTCCACCTGGAAGTAGCTGTCTCATCGGATGCTGATGCATGTATCAATGCCCTACGGCGTTTTATCAGCAGGAGAGGACAAGTAGAACATCTCACATCAGATAATGGCACTGATCTCATTGGAGAGGACAGAGAACTGAAGGAGGCTCTTAAGGCTATGAATCAAGACAGGATTCTAGGAGCTATGGCAGAGGTTGGAGTCCACTGGAATTTCAATCCACCTGCAGCCTCACATCATGGTGGAGAGTGGGAAAGGATGATCCAGCTGTAAACCAGCGTTGCCACCTGGGATGTTTGAACAGCATGACCTGTATGTGAAAAGGTGCTGGAGACAAGTAAAGTACATCTCAGATGTTTTCTGGAAGAGATGAACAGGGGAACACTTGCCCTTACTCCAAGAAATGGAGGTATGGTGGTGATCATGGATTCTTCAGCTCCACATGGCTCCTGGCTTCTTGGAAGAGTTCTGGAGGTATTTCCAGACAACCAAGGACTAGTGCGTTCTACATGGAGTATAGAATGGTGTATGAAACACTTTATTTATGATGACACTTTGTTTTGTTTTTTTGTTTGGCTCCTTTATTTCTATGTCATGGTTTAATTGTTATGTCAGTTGCCATTAACAATTAGGGGCTGGTGTATAGGAGCTGATTTGTTTAATGGTTGTTGCTCATTGTTGCTGTTAGAGGGCGCTGTATTGTTACCTGGACAGGTGACGCATATAGGGGGGAACTGGTTGGGCAGATGTTTGGCCCGGAAAGGCAAAGGTTTTTGACCGCAGGGCGAGTAAACGTTTGTATGCCACAGGATTATTTGTGAAAGAAATAAAGATTGTTTAATGTGAAATTAAGAGATCTAAGTGGAAGTCAATCACGGCAAAGCAGCGCATCAAACCAACTCCCGGGCCAAGCTATCTCAGTAGCTTTGTTTAGACTTAGCTCCTTTAAGAAGTAAACATTTACTTTTTCTACTGTGTTCTGGTTGAATCTACTCTGACTCAGTAACACATCTGTAGCAATCTCACACGTCTCAGCTTCCTGTAGAGACCGTGAATAAACATCCAGCCCTAGTAGTTGGGAAGATACTTTAATGTCTTTAGGTGTGTTGTTTCAGACAGGTGGCAGAAAAGCGAGGCCACGTCGAGTGGAAGGATCCATCGCCATCTCTTTTGCACAGGGCGATCCAATTACACACAGACCTGCTCAATATGAGCCAGCTTCATGACTGTTAGCGCTGAGCGGCGGCGACCTGAGCGTGAGCTGCTGTGAAGTACAATGAAACGGAGAAAGCCGGGGAACATGTTGGTATATGAGTTGCCCTGTAATGGCCTGGAAGAGGAGGAACATGGAAGGAGTCACTTAATGTGGTAAGTTAGCAAAACAGCAGCAGTGCATCTTCTAAAGAGAGCGTCGCAGCAGGGTAGCCTGCTGCAGCACAGACTGGATGGGTGGAGAAAGAGTGACGGAGGCCTGTAGATTACAATACGTTTTATAGCACAGTAGACAGGAAGAAAACTGGCTTTCAACTTTCTCACTGGAGCAATTTTTCTGTTTGCGCGCTCCATGCAGAAGAAGATGAGGCTAAAATGTCTCCAGCTTTATTTCTTTCTGTGTGGCCTGTCCTGTGCTGCTGCATGAGCAATGTGGAGTTTTGTGTGGTTTGCAGGTGATTTACTGAGAGTGGGAACGGCGTGCAAACAGACTCCATGTCTAAATAAGGCTTCTGCATGTGACGTGGTTTGCAGCATAGAGAGAGTCAGAAACCTGACTGGCACACAGATAAACGCTGTATGGAAGCAATGGACAGGGTACGACGTGAAAAGACGTATGAAGACATCAGAAGGTGAAGAAAAGATAAATCAGCATGTAATAAACCAGGTGGGGGTGCATGGTGGATGTACCGTCACCGTAAAGGCAGAAAACATGATGAATATGACCAGTCTCTTGTTTCTAATAAAGGCCTCGTTTATTTTTACTGAGAATCTCATGAACTGACCCACCTACAAACCTGCCGTCTGAGAACCAACCAGCTCACAGCTCGGAGAAAACACGACTGGTTTTCAAAATAAAAGCATCATGCTCTGAGCCAATGCACCAGGTCTGGTCTGCTCTGAGGAAATCATCAGTGTGAGAGATTTATTTTGTGGCCCTGGAAGGGCACTGAGGGTCACCAGGCTCACCATGCTGGAGCACCTCCGATTTACTCACCAGGCTGTTCTGCATTTCAAAGGACCACCAGCATCCAGCAGATGACAATCCCAGCCTGCAGAGGAAGGATTAACCCTCAACACCCCTTTAAATACTGCTGCAGTTTAACATCACATTTTCTTTTTTGTCCTGCCAACAAAAACAGAAGCAGAATTAAAGATGTGGAAGATTTTATATAATCTGCTGGTTTCCCTCATTAAGCTGCAATTTTCACCTTGTTGGGAGAAAAGTGTCTGAATAAATGTTGTACATACACACAGATAGATAGATAGATAGATAGATAGATAGATAGATAGATAGATAGATAGATAGATAGATAGATAGATAGATAGATAGATAGATAGATAGATAGATAGACTGCTGGCTCTTTTTATTTGTATTTTTATTTTTTAGTTAAGATATTAAAGTAAATCAGACAGTAACTAATTGCGTCCTGCATTTCATGACTGTTTATTCCCACACAAAATATCTGTCTTTTGATCATATTTCACACCTTTGGACATGTTATTTGTGAACTGTGTAAATAGCTTTATTTTATTTTATGCTGGTGAACATTTTCAAATCAAAGATACTTTATTTATACCCGAGGGGAAATTCAAGTTTTAATTTTTTATCTCACATTTACAATCGTGGGCTGGCAATAATGTAACAAAAGCAGTATTTACAGCATTTGGGACTGTTTTAATTTCACTTTTTCTGTAAAAAAAATGCAAAAATTCAAACAATAAAAAATGTATTTTTACATGAAAAACTATCCTGAACTTTCAATAAATAAACAAACAAACAAATGAATAAACGTGGATGTTTAGTTTGCAGACAGCGATCTCTGGATGTATCCAGTGAGATGTGATTAAACCACTTCTGGTGTCATTCCCTACGTTTTCTGCAGCTTTGGAAACACCTCCATCCCTCCTTCAGCAGTGAGACAAAAGCAGGAAAGTCGCTGTAGCAGCAGCCTCCTGCCTTTCAGCTAATGGAATAACTAATGAAACTATTTGATGTAAAACAAATAATGAGTCGGTTTTCTCCCATGCTTTCAACTATTTCATCTTTAGAAATGAAGAGTGTTGAGTGAGAACAGAAATAGATCAAAGACTTCCTTAAATCTGAGTCTTAAAAAGAATGAAAACACGTGGTGAGGAAGAAAAGATGAAACGAAACGGCTGCAGATAAGGGCGAGTTCAGACATGCTGGGGAGGCTTTCAGAGGAATGAGGAGTAAACTCCTGATCTGAAGCTTTCTGCAGAACAGAAACACTTCTGAGGACCGACAAGGACACACAGTCTGACAACGTTACCCAGAAAAGCACCAGGAGCCGGTTCCCACTGTGGGTCATAATGAGGAGGAGACGGAAAGAAGAGAGAGTCTGCAGGTCTGGATGGGGGGGCGCGGGGGGCAGACATGGGACAGGTGAGTGAATCACCTCTGTCTCCTTGTCAGACACTGTTTACCCTCTCTGGCAGGAGATTTCATTCAAAAGGGTATGAATAGACCTAAATGCAAGGGCTGGAGTGTGTGTGTGTGTGTGTGTGTGTGTGTCTGGGGTATGGGGGGGGGGGGGGGGGGGGGGGGGGGGGGGCGTCCTGTCCAAACTTCTGTCCTCAGAAAAGCTTCCTGTTCATGAGGAAAATATCCCATCAGACGGCGAACAGCTTTACAAACGTAGATAAAATACTTTCTATACGCAGAAATAAAATATTTTAAATATTCTGAATTTTCATGTGAAGGAGGTCAAAGCGTGAGCCACTTATAGAAACTTTGCTAAGAAACGGAATAAATGCTGCAATAACAGATAATACAACAGTAAACACAGAGTAAAGGTGAGACAATAAAACAGGAAAATAAAATCTGAGTTAAATAAAAAAAAAAAGTGGGTTTCACGTGAAACATGAAGGAGTTAAAACTGAAGTCTAAAGAAAAGATTTTCACTTTGATTGGAGTTGTAAAATAAATCAATCCTGTTTTTATTTAATCCAAGCAGCATCAACGCTGGAGAGGAAGAAGAGGAATGTCTCAGTGTGGATGGAAGATGGTTAGTGTCTCCTCGTCTCCTCAGCGGTCGGCTGGAACCCAGCCGAGCTTCAGGTCCCTTCACTCCGTCTCCTCTCCTCTGCTCCGGCCACTCTGCTCCTCCTCTTCCACATCAGCATTTTAGTCTGCATGTTCATTCTGCAGCATCCACACACACGTTTGGGGTGTGTGTGGATCTGGAGATGGCGGTGCCTCATGGGGGGGGGGGGGGGGGGGGGGGGGTTGGATTTGCAGTAATTATAGGACAAAATGCTGCTGAGTCTCTCCGGGTCACGGCACCGAGCTCTCTGGGCTCGGTAATTTGTTCATGTCATTCAGGTGGAGTCCTCTGTCAGGCAGCTGGGAGGAGAGGAGGAGAGGTGAGGAGAGGGGAGGAGAGGAGAGGAGAGTAGAGGGGAGGAGTGGAGAGGAGAGGAGAGGGGAGGAGAGGAGAGGAGAGGAGAGGAGAGGAGAGGAGAGGAGAGGGGAGGAGAGGAGAGGAGAGGAGGAGGAGAGGAGAGGAGAGGAGAGGGGAGGAGTGGAGAGGAGAGGAGAGGAGAGGAGAGGGGAGGAGTGGAGAGGAGAGGAGAGGAGAGGAGAGGAGAGGAGAGGGGAGGAGAGGAGAGGAGAGGAGGAGGAGAGGAGAGGAGAGGAGAGGGGAGGAGAGGAGAGGAGAGGAGGAGGAGAGGAGAGGAGAGGAGAGGGGAGGAGTGGAGAGGAGAGGAGAGGAGAGGAGAGGAGAGGGGAGGAGAGGAGAGGAGAGGAGAGGAGAGGAGAGGAGAGGAGAGGAGAGGAGAGGGGAGGAGAGGGGAGGAGAGGAGAGGAGAGGAGAGGAGAGGAGAGGACAGGAGAGGAGAGGAGAGGAGAGGAGAGGGGAGGAGTGGAGAGGAGAGGAGAGGAGAGGAGAGGAGAGGGGAGGAGAGGGGAGGAGAGGAGAGGAGAGGAGAGGAGAGGAGAGGAGAGGAGAGGAGAGGACAGGAGGGGAGGAAAGCCTGTCTGAAGCTCTCCTTTTCCATGTAGATGATTCTCCAGCCAACTCCCCCGTTCAGCACTGAGTCTTCTCAGTTTCCTGATGTGTAGAAAACATTCTACTTCTACTTTGTACTTCTACTTTGTACTTCTAAAGTCTACTTTCTACATTCTACTTCTACTTTCTACATTCTACTTATACCTTCTATTTTTTACTTTCTACTTCTAAATTCTACTTCTACCTTGTACTTCTACTTTCTACTTCTAAATTCTACTTCTACTTTCAACTTCTAAAGTGTACTTTCTACTTCTACTTTCTACTTCTACATTTTACATTCTACTTCTGCCTTCTACTTCTACCTTCTACTTCTACTTCTACGTTCTACTTCTACCTTCTACTTCTACTTTCTACTTCTAAATTCTACTTCTACTTTCAACTTCTAAAGTGTACTTTCTACTTCTACTTTCTACTTCTACATTTTACATTCTACTTCTGCCTTCTACTTCTACCTTCTACTTCTACTTTCTACTTCTACCTTCTACTTCTACTTTCTACTTCAACTTTCTACTTCTACATGGTACTTCTACTTCCTGCTTCTACTTTCTACTTCTGCCTTGTACTTCTACTTCTACTTCTACTTTCTACTTCAACTTTCTACTTCTACCTTGTACTTCTACTTTCTGCTTCTACTTTCTACTTCTACCTTGTACTTCTACTTTCTGCTTCTACTTTCTACTTCTACCTTCTACTTTTACTTTCTACTTCTTCCTTCTACTTCTACTTTCTACTATTACCTTCTACTTTTACTTCTACTTTTTACTTCAACATTGTACTTCTAAATCCTACTTCGCCCTTATACTTTCTAACTTCTACTTCTACTTTCTACATCTACTTCTATTTCTACCTTATATTTTTACATTCTACCTCTAAATTACCCTACTTCTATTTTCTACTTCTACTTTCTACTTCCACCTTCTACCTTCTACTTCTACATTCAACTTCTAAATTCTAATTCTAATTTTTACTTCTACTTTCTACTTCTAAATTCTACTTCTACTTGTACATTCTACTTCTAAATTCTACTTCTACTTTCTTGTTCTACATTCTACTTCTAATTTCTACTTTCTGCTTCTACTTTCTACTGTCTACTTCTACCTTCTACGTCTACCTTCTACTTCTACCTTCTACTTCTACTTTCTACTTCTACCTTCTACTTTCTACTTCTACCATCTACTTCTACTTTCTAATTATGCTTCTAAATTCTCCTCTTACTCTTCAACATTTTACTTTTAAATTCTTCTTCTATTTTCTACTTCTTCCTTCTACTTTCTACTTTTACCTTCTACTTTCTATTTCTACTGCTAAATTCTACTTCTACTCTTTACTTCAACATTCTACTTCTAAATTTTACTTCTATTTTCTACTTCTACCTTCTACTTCTACTTTCTACTTCTAAATTCTACTTCTACCCTTTACTTCTACTTTCTAAATCTAAATTCTACTTATACGTTAAACTTCTAAAGTCTACTTTCTACTTCTACTTTCTACTTCAACATTCTACTTCTACTTTCTACATTCGACTTCTACTTTGTACTTCTACTTTCTAATTCTAAAATCTGTGTTCTACATTCTACTTTTTACTTCTACTTTCTACTTCTACTTTTTACATTCTACTTCTACCTTCTATATCTACCTTCAACTTCTACTTTCTACTTCTAACTTTTACTTCTACTTTCAACTTCCAAAGTCTAATTTCTACTTCTACATTCTGCTTTCTACTTTTACTTTCTACTTCTAAAGTCTACTTTCTACGTCCTACTTTCTACTTCTAAATTCTACTTTCTACATTCTACTTCTACCTTCTACTTCTACTTTCTACTTCTACCTTCTACTTCTACTTTCAACTTCTAAAGCGTACTTTCTACTTGTAATTTCTTGCCTTCTACTTTCTTTTTCTACTTCTACTTCTACATTCTACTTCTACTTACTACTTCTACTACTAAATTCTACTTCTACTCTTTACTTCAACATTCTACTTCTAGCTTCTACTTCTACAATCTACTTCTACTTTCTCCTTTTACTTCTACTTTCTATTTCTACTTCTAAATTTTACTTCTACTGTTCTACTTCCTACTTCTAAATTCTACTTCTACTTTCTACTTCTGCCTTTTACTTTCTACTTCTACCATCTACTTTCTACTTCCACCTTCTACTATCTACTTCTACCTTTTACTTGTACCTTCTACTTCTACTTTCTACTTCTAAATTCTACTTCTACTTTCTACTTCTATTTTCTACTTTCTACTTCTACTTTCAACACCTCTGTCTCTGAGGCATGTGTGTAGAAGTGGAGCAATTATCCTCCATCCAGGTCTAAAATCACCTTTAAAGGATGAAATTCTCACTGCATTCATTCATTCAGGCATTATTTTCACATACACTGTTTTGCAAATAACTGAAGTTTGTTTTTATGTTTGTTTTTATGCTGGGAAAGACTCCAACCCCCCGCCATCCTGATATGACTGAATCAATTTCTCTTCACCGATAACAATCTAAAGCAGGTTTGATCATCACTTTCCAGGTGGAACTGCCAAAGGAAGACATGCAGTCTGGTGAAATGCACGGATCTTTCTGCAGATGAAAACAGATAAATAAAGTTTGCCGTTCCAGGGAAACTCATCCTACAACATGACCTACCACAGCGGTAGGTAATGTTGCTCAGAGACATTTTCCTCTGGGTAAAGTGGTTCCTCGTCCTGATAGTAGTCTATACATTCTGTAATCATGAACAATAGGAAATATAGTTAGACCCCTCAGTTTACTGTAAATCTGTAAAAACTCTGACCAATCCAAATGTTCCGACCCAAATGGAGTTGTTCATTTCTTAGATTTAGTAGCTTCTTCTTGGCTGAGAAAATGCAGGAAGGGTTTCCTGACCCGGCTCGGTTTATTTGCCTCCTCCTGCAAAACAGCCGAGAAAGAGAAAATCGTTGGTGGAAAAAGCTGCAAACTAGAGGAAAGCGCAAACCTCCACCATGGCCTTTAAAAAGTTCCTGGATCCAAACGGTGATCCGGATCACCACCAGAATTAAATCAGTTCTTCCTTTTCACATTTCCAACAACTCCTGGAAATTTAATTCAAATCTGTCCTGAATTTTTGGAGTTATCTTGAACACAAACAGATAAACACCATTAAAAACATAACTTGCTTGCCAGAGGTTAGCAAAAAGCCTTGGATCATGCAAGGAGCCAAACCAGAGGGGGAAGGGCCAAACCAGAAGGGGAGGGGGCAAACGAGAGGGGGAGGGGCCAAATGAGAGGGGGAGGAGCCAAGACAGGGCACCCCTTTCACATCTTTTTTTTTTTTTTTTTTTTTGTCTTGTCCAGCATTTAGGCAGCAGAATGATGGTCTGGATGCTGTGTTCTGCTGAGCAAATTTTCTCTGCCAAGGGAAGCTTTATAGATATAATGATCCCCCTTGACTTTCTGATTTTTTATTTTATTTCTATGTTTATTTTGTATTGTTGTTTGAATTGTAGAGTTTGTACTGCTGGACCAGAGAGGACAGACAAAAGACAGAAAGAGAAAGGAGAAGAAACACCTCATAAGAAAAGGGAAAGCGATAAAGGGAGAGAAAAGGAAGAGAAAAAAACAACAACTAAAAAATAACCCCTTTCACATCTTGCTAGCTCCCCAACATTACCTACCCCAGATTTAATGAATGTGTGTGTGAACTCAGGTTGAAGTCAACATGTTAACTGCTACTTCATCCAGTTAAGCAAACTGGATGAAATGAGTGTAAACATGGAGCTTCATCCATGTTGGCATCCTGTCTGCAGGTTAAACTCCACTTCCTTCTCTCTGGAATGATGCATTCTTATTCCCTTTGCACTATCACAATATTAAACAGTGTGTTGTTTTGCTTTGTTTTTCAGAAAGAACATCTCCAGCCTTCAAACACTGAACTCAAACAGCATCAGAAGAAGTCTGTGCATGTGGAAAGACAAATAAACAGTGTGACATATATTTCCTGCAGCCGTTGTGGCATTCACTAGCGACTTTTATAGCCTGAAAGTGAGGAGAGGGGCGCTATCAGACTATTGGGCTTTATTACAGCGGCTATAATAGGGCTGGCTGGAGTTTTATACGTTTCTGTCTCGCTGAGCGCCATTGCAGCACTCTATTCTCCAGCGGTGTGATTGTTACAGCAGGCTGTCTGTGATAGGCTATTGTGCCCACTCCAAAAACCCTTCACCTCAGCCTCAGTGCTGCCTCTTCTCTACTCTCCATTTGCTGATTTTCACAGACACCTCTGCACACACAGACACACACATGCTCTCTTTTTCCCGTCTGAATAAAGAGCCCTATCTATCAAAGCCAGACCAGACTCAATCTCTCACTGACTCTCTGGCCTTCGGTCAATCTGCGAAAGCAGCGGCTTATAGAGCCGAGGCATATGCGAGGACTGCCATGATTACATTTTAGATCTACCACAGGAAACGTCAAGTCTCAATAATTCACACACACACAAAACACACAGATCCACACTCCCCCAGGCCAAATCCCACTTCTACAACCTCCTTAACCTGGCTATACCAATTTACCCTCTGTAATTTATCTTTAATAACTTTAGGATTATATTATATTATATTATATTATATTATATTATATTATATTATATTATATTATATTATATTATATTATATTTACAGTTGAGCAATAATTAAAATGTTGTGATTAATTACATTAAATTTGCAATTAATCACATGTTGCTGTTGAAAAAGTTCTTTTCCATAACTCATAAGACAAAAATGCTGCAACTTTTAGTTCATGAACAAATTTTAACAAGTTTTCTCTTTACACAGCAACAGTTAAAATAGTTCTAAGTAATTAATGATATCTTCGGTAAATGAATGAAATGAAAAATACTTTATTAATCCCCAAAGGGAAATTCAGTATTGTGTTAGATAATAATTAACTAGAGGAGGTCTTGTTCCGGAGGCTGATGGCTGCTGGCAGGAATGATCTTCTGTATCTTTCAGTCTTACATCGGACCTGAAGAAGCCTCTCACTGAACACACTTTGTTGTTTCATCACTGTGTTGTGGAGAGGGTGTGAAGAATCCTCCATCATCTTCATCAGCTTGTGCAGCATTCTTCTTTGGACAATCAGCTCCAGCGGCTCCAGAGTTACTCCAAGCACAGAAGCAGCTTTCTGGATCAGTTTGTTGATTCTCTTCAAGTCTCTGGTTCTGATGCTACTACCCCAGCAGATGCTGCAAAGCTGACTGCACTCTCCACAACAGACTTATAGAAGATATGCAACACCTTGGTGCAGACGTTAAACCATCTCAGCTTCCTTAAGTACAGTCTGCTCTGACCTTTCTTGCAGATGTAGTCAGTGTTGCATTTCCAGTCCAGTTTGTTGTCCAGCTGAACTCCAAGATACTTGTATTCCTCCACCACCTCCACCTCCTCTCCCAGGATGGAAACAGTGCTTTGTTTATTCTTCTTCCTCCTGAAGTCAACAATCATCTCTTTTGTTTTGCTGCTATTTAATATGAGATGATTGTCACCGCACCATTTAACAAACTGACTGACCAGTTCTCTGTACTCTGCTTCTTGTCCATCCCTGATACACCCCACAACTGCAGAGTCATCAGAGTATTTCTGCAGATGACAGGACTCAGAGTTGTACTGGAGGTCTGAGGTGTACAGAGTGAAGAGGAATGGCCAGAGTACAGTTCCTTGTGGTGCACCAGTGCTGCTGACCTCCATCTCAGACACACAACCTTTCAGTCTCACAAACTGGGGTCTGTTTGTGAGGTAGTCATAGATCCAGGTGGTTGTGGAGGTATCCACCTGGAATTTATGGAGCTTCTCACATAACAAAGCAGGCTGAATGGTATTAAAAGCACTGAGAAATGAAAGAACATGACCCTCAGAGTGCTGCCTGAATGGTCCAGATGAGAGTGTGCTCTCTGGAGCAGGTATATGATGGCATCTTCAACCCCAAGTCCATTACGATATGCAAACTGTAATGGGTCCTGAAAGGTGTTTACTTGCTTGTTGAGGTGAGCCAGTAAGAGTCTCTCCAGGACTTTCATGATATGAGATGTCAGGGCAACTGGTCTGTAGTCACTTGGTTCAGCTGGTTGTGTTTTTTTTAGGCACTGGAACAAGGCAGGAGGTTTTCCACAGCACTGGGACTCTATTTTGTCTCAGACTGGTGTTGAAAAGGTGCTGGAGAATCGGACAAAGTTGTTTTGAGCAGGTCTTGAGAACTCTGGGACTGACACCATCTGGACCTGCAGCCTTGTTCTGGTTCAGTTTCTCAAGTTGCTTCTTAACCTGATTGCAGGAGACAAACAAGGTGGAGGTCTCAGGATGTCCTGATGTGGAGGGAGATGAAGCTGTGTTCTGGTCCATGACTGAGCTGCAGGGTGACAGATTGGAGGCGTGACAGGAAAGCAGTGGGCTTATGGAGGGTGTGTCTGTTGGGCTGGAGGTAGGGGGTGAACTGAACCTGTTGAAGAATATGTTCAGCTCATTAGCTCTGTCCAGACCTCCATCAGGCTGGTCCCCCTTTAACTTGAAGCCGGTGATCTTCTTCATTCCAGACCACACATCCCTCAGGTTATTCTGCTGGAGCTGACTTTCTAACTTCTTCCTGTAGTCCTCCTTGCACTTCTTAGTTTGGGTTTTAAGTTGTTTTTGTGTTGCCCTCAATAACTCCCTGTCTCCATCCCTGAAGGCTTTCTTTTTGATGTTCAGCAGCTTTTTCAGGTCTCTGGTGATCCAGGGTTTGTTATTGGGGAAGCACCTCACTGTTCTTGTTGGGACGATGCTGTCCACACAGAAGTTTATGTAATCTGTCACACACTCAGTCATGGCGTTGATGTCGTCTCCATGAGGTTCACAGAGGACGTTCCAGTCTGTAGCCTCAAAGCCTCCTCTAAGAGCATCTTCAGCTTCAGCAGACCAGATTTTGATAGTCTTTGTGATGACTGGTTGCTGCTGAACGATGGGCTTGTAGGTGGAGGCGAGAAGAACCAGATTATGGTCAGATCTTCCTAAAGGAGGCAGGGCAGAACAACTGGATCCATTATTCATATTTGCATAAAATAAGTCCAACATCTTATTTTCTCTGGTGGAGCAGCTGACAAACTGCTGGAATGTTGGTAGAGTTGCAGAGAGGGAGACGTTGTTGAAGTCTCCGGAGATCGCCATGAATGAGTTTGGATGCTGTGTTTGTAGCCGAGCAACGACGGAGCTGATGACGTCACAGGCTGTGTCTGGTGCGGTACCAGGTATTATATAAACCGCTACCAGAATAACACAGGTAAACTCTCTGGGTAAATAATATGGACGGAAGCTCACAGCTAACAGTTCCATGTCCCTTGTGCATATCTTCTCCTTGACAGTAACATGTCCAGGATGACACCAACGCTGGTTAACCAGCACTGCAATTCCACCACCCTTTAGCTTTCCGCTGTGTTGTCTACTGCGGTCTGCACGGACCGTTTTAAAGCCCGGTACAGACACATTACAGTCAGGGATGTGTTCATGCAGCCATGTCTCGGTGAAGCACATAATACTGCACTCTCTGTATTCTTTCTGAGACCTTGTTAGCATCTCAAGCTTGTCCGTTTTGTTAGCTAGCGATCTCACATTACCCATGACGACGGTCGGGAGAAATGGTTTAAATCTCCATCGCTTTTTCCTCTGTCTCACTCTCGCTCTGCATCCTCTTCTCTTCTCCATCGGGATTTGATGTGTTGTTTTGCTGATAATCCTGATTTGGGAGAGGTTAATCAGTTGATCCCGATTGTAAACAAGTCTTTCGTTGCCATGGAGACTCATCATAACAAGCCTTGAAAGAGCAAAAATATGCAGAAAAATTTCCCTTGCAGCACACCCTCCGAACCGGCATGAAATCCTCAGAAAAAAGACCTAATTTGAGCTAATGTCTATGTGAGAGGAGTTTGTACTAAAAAAAAATCAAGATAGCAAGTCAGAGCTACTACAATTTGCTGCCAACAGACGGCGCAATCTAGAATGGAATGATGTTATAAAATAAAATATCAATGACAAAAAGTCGAAATTTCAGGATTTACTAATGGAACAGTAACAAGTCAGTAGGATAAATGAGAAGCTGATTGAAGCTGCTTCCATGAAGGATTAATATATTTCATATGTTTCCAGCCATCAGGTCAACAGACAGAAAGCAGGTAAATCATCACCTTGCCTTCATGAGGTGAGACATGAAAGTTGGCCCTTTTGTCCTGTAAATATGAACAAATAAAAGTTACGTTCGCTAATCACTTTGTTAGCGTGCAGCAAAGACGCTGCTGCAGAAATGTCTCATGCTAGGGGGTGTGGGTCCAGTCGCCACGTCTAATCGACAGAAGCGAGAAAAGTTTCCCGCTCTGGGAAACAAGTTTCCAAAGAGACATGGTCTCCGAGACGTTCTTTTGGAAGGTACACAGACACCCGAGGAAGACGAAAAAGCTCTGGGAATGTGACGCAAAGAACTGTTGCAATGCCTGGAGATCAAGAGTTTGTCATCACAATGCAGGAAGAAAAGCACTGGAGATCCTTCGTCACCGCTTTGTGAGAAAAGACAAACCCCATGTTGTTAGTTTGTACTGTTAGCATTCTTCGCTCCATAAGGCTAGCAATGAAACAGCCACAGTTACTGGCCACAGTTACTAACCACAGATACTGACCACAGATACTGACCACAGTTACTGGCCATAGTTACTAACCACAGATACTGACCACAGATACTGACCACAGATACTGACTACATTTACTAACCACAGTTACTGGCCAAAGATACTGACTACAGATACTGACTACATTTACTAACCACAGTTACTGGCCACAGATACTGACTACAGATACTGACCACAGATACTGACCACAGTTACTGGCCATAGTTACTAACCACAGATACTGACCACAGATACTGGCCACAGATACTGATTACATTTATTAACCACAGTTACTGGCCACAGACACTGACTACAGATACTGACCACAGATACTGACCACAGTTACTGGCCACAGTTACTAACCACAGATACTGACCACAGATACTGACCACAGATACTGACCACAGATACTGACCACAGTTACTGGCCATAGTTACTAACCACAGATACTGACTACAGATACTGGCCACAGATACTGATTACATTTATTAACCACAGTTACTGGCCACAGACACTGACTACAGATACTGACCACAGATACTGACCACAGATACTGACTACAGATACTGACCACAGTTACTGGCCATAGTTACTAACCACAGATACTGACTACAGATACTGACCACAGATACTGGCCATAGTTACTAACCACAGATACTGACCACAGATACTGGCCACAGATACTGACCACAGTTACTGGCCATAGTTACTAACCACAGATACTGACTACAGATACTGACCACAGATACTGACTACATTTACTAACCACAGTTACTGGCCACAGACACTGACTACAGATACTGACCACAGATACTGACCACAGTTACTGGCCACAGTTACTAACCACAGATACTGACCACAGATACTGACCACAGATACTGACTACAGATACTGACCACAGATACTGACTACATTTATTAACCACAGTTACTGGCCACAGATACTGACTACAGTTACTAACCAGATACTGACCACAGATACTGACTACAGTTACTAACCACAGATACTGACTACAGTTACTAACCACAGATACTGGCCATAGTTACTGGCCGTAGTTACTAACCACAGATACTGACTACAGATACTGACCACAGATACTGACCAAAGATACTGGCCACAGTTACTGGCCACAGTTACTGACTACAGTTACTAACCACAGATACTGACCACAGATACTGACTACAGATACTGACTACAGATACTGACTACAGTTACTAACCACAGATACTGGCCATAGTTACTGGCCGTAGTTACTAACCACAGTTACTGGCCGTAGTTACGAACCACAGATACCGACCACAGATACTGACTACAGTTACTAACCACAGATACTGACCACAGATACTGACCACAGTTACTGGCCGTAGTTACTAACCACAGATACCGACCACAGATACTGACCACAGTTACTGGCCGTAGTTACGAACCACAGTTACTGGCCGTAGTTACTAACCACAGTTACTGGCCATAGTTACTAACCACAGATACTGACCACAGATACTGACTACAGATACTGACCACAGATACTGACCAAAGATACTGGCCACAGTTACTGGCCACAGTTACTGACTACAGTTACTAACCACAGATACTGACCACAGATACTGACTACAGATACTGACCACAGTTACTGGCCACAGACACTGACCACAGATACTGACCACAGATACTGACTACAGATACTGACTACAGTTACTGGCCATAGTTACCAACCACAGATACTGACCACAGATACTGACTACAGTTACTGGCCACAGATACTGACCACAGATACTGACCACAGATACTGACCACAGATACTGACTACAGTTACTGGCCACAGATACTGGCCACAGAGACTGACCACAGATACTGACCACAGATACTGACCACAGATACTGACTACAGTTACTGGCCACAGATACTGGCCACAGAGACTGACCACAGATACTGACTTCAGTTACTGGCCATAGTTACCAACCACAGATACTGACTACAGTTACTGGCCACAGATACTGGCCATAGTTACTAACCACAGATACTGGCCACAGATACTGACCACAGATACTGACTACAGTTACTGGCCATAGTTACTAACCACAGATACTGACTACAGATACTGACCACAGATACTGACTACATTTACTAACCACAGATACTGACCACAGTTACTGGCCACAGTTACTAACCACAGATACTAACCACAGATACTAACCACAGATACTGACCACAGATACTGACCACAGATACTGACTACATTTACTAACCACAGTTACTGGCCACAGATACTGACCACAGTTACTGGCCATAGTTACTAACCACAGATACTGACCACAGATACTGGCCACGGATACTGACCACAGTTACTGGCCATAGTTACTAACCACAGACACTGACTACAGATACTGACCACAGTTACTGGCCATAGTTACTAACCACAGATACTGACCACAGATACTGACCACAGTTACTGGCCATAGTTACTAACCACAGATACTGACTACAGATACTGACCACAGTTACTGGCCATAGTTACTAACCACAGATACTGACTACAGATACTGACCACAGTTACTGGCCATAGTTACTAACCACAGATACTGACCACAGATACTGACTACATTTACTAACCACAGTTACTGGCCACAGACACTGACTACAGATACTGACCACAGATACTGACCACAGATACTGGCCACAGTTACTAACCACAGATACTGACTACAGATACTGACCACAGTTACTGGCCATAGTTACTAACCACAGATACTGACCACAGTTACTGGCCATAGTTACTAACCACAGATACTGACTACAGATACTGACCACAGTTACTGGCCATAGTTACTAACCACAGATACTGACCACAGTTACTGGCCATAGTTACTAACCACAGATACTGACTACAGATACTGACCACAGATACTGACTACATTTACTAACCACAGTTAGTGGCCACAGACACTGACTACAGATACTGACCACAGATACTGACCACAGATACTGGCCACAGTTACTAACCACAGATACTGACTACAGATACTGACCACAGTTACTGGCCATAGTTACTAACCACAGATACTGACCACAGATACTGACCACAGTTACTGGCCATAGTTACTAACCACAGATACTGACCACAGATACTGACCACAGTTACTGGCCATAGTTACTAACCACAGATACTGACTACAGATACTGACCACAGATACTGACTACATTTACTAACCACAGTTACTGGCCACAGACACTGACTACAGATACTGACCACAGATACTGACCACAGATACTGGCCACAGTTACTAACCACAGATACTGACCACAGATACTGACCACAGATACTGACTACATTTATTAACCACAGTTACTGGCCACAGACACTGACTACAGATACTGACCACAGTTACTAACCACAGATACTGACCACAGATACTGACCACAGATACTGACTACATTTATTAACCACAGTTACTGGCCACAGATACTGACTACAATTACTAACCAGATACTGACCACAGATACTGACTACAGTTACTAACCACAGATACTGGCCATAGTTACTGGCCGTAGTTACTAACCACAGTTACTGGCCATAGATACTGACCACAGATACTGACTACAGTTACTAACCACATATACTGACTACAGTTACTAACCACCGATACTGACCACAGATACTGACCACAGTTACTAACCACAGATGCTGGCCACGCTCTCCAAGCAGAGACTGTTCATGTCATTGAAGGATGGAGGGTAAAAAGTCATCAAGCTGACAGCAGAGGAGCTACCTGACTCTAACAAGCCATTCGTCGTGCACATCACCCAGAGTTTAAATTGAAACTGTGGAGTTCGGAGAATACTGAAAAATATGGGGAAAGTGGTACGAATCCTGAAGGAGACAATGTGATGAAAGCTGGCAGGGCAACAAAGGTATGAGGTATGAGCAAATGAACCTGGTTGACGTTGAGCGCTAATGTCCAGTGATACATCTATCCTGCTCCGCTGAATCACTGAATTACTGTTTACACAAATGCTCCTGGCATGCCCGTTGCTATGACGACAGGGGATTCTGTGCCTGCTGAGTCTCAGAGCCTAGAGATGAGCGAGGGCTCCAACAACCAAGTGCTGTTCGCGTGTCATGGGTCCTTCTGAAAACATCTTGAGCAGTGAGCGGCAGGTTGGAGAAAAGCATGGATGTCATTTATTTTGCCTCATGTAAAGAGAACTCAAACAGTGGAAACTGAAACACCTAAAAAGAACAATGTGATCTGACTTTGAAAGGGGGTTAATGGGAGAAAATGTCTGACCAGTTAGTCCCAGTTCAGCTGAGGAGTCTGTATAAAAAGGTATGTTTTGATCCATGAAGCTTGTTGTAGAATTGGGAAATGTTGCCTCTCACCAATCTAAGGTGAGATTATCATCCATTTTGTTGACAAGCCTGTGTGGACTCAAAGTGTTGCAAATGAAGCTTCTGATCAGGAGAAATCTGAGGATTTGGGATTTGGGAATATTGCATTTCCTTTGCAGCCTTTCAAAGGACATTAAAGTTCCTTTGAAGAAGGGATCTTTTTAGAAAACCAGGGGCCTCATAATAGTTTTTACAAGAAGAACATCAGAAAGAATATATATATATATATATATATATATATATATATATATATATATATATATATATATATATATATATATATATATATATATATAATAAAACAGTAAAAGATAAAAAAAAAACAATATATAAACAGAATAAAACCCAAAATGAGCAGATGACAGATGACATACACAGACGTTAAGTTCAGATCCCTAACCCTAACTCCGTTTCCAAATAAAATTAGAATAATCACGTAAACCAATAAACATTTCCTCAAATATAATAAATCCTGTGCAACTGCAATGAGTCACAGTGATCATATTTGGATTTTTTTTTATTATTACAATATATTTATGTACCTTGTAACAATACTTCATCACTGTATTTGGTATTTGTGTCTGCTAATGATAATTTTGTCTTTCAACGTTTCATTAAGTTGATGAATTTAAGTCATGAATTTCTTGTTCAGTGTGATGAAAGAACATTGCTGTGTGGGGGATGATTGCTCCTCAGTGCAAAAAGGCTTTTTTTTGGGACAATATTGATGTGAAGTAAAAATTCCAACATGTGGCTGCAACTCATAAATGATAGAAATCCTTAAAGCTCCAGTGTGTCAGGTTTACTCCCACCGAGCGGTGTGCTATTTCAGTGCAAACAACTGAGTCCTGCTTTCTGGTGCCTTCCTGTTTCAGCGCATTGTTACCACAATGGAAGAGCTGAGGTATAGAACCAGAGGCGGCCCAGGCTAGTGCCTGGGCGAACCACCCAACCGCACCCCCACACCCAACCAACCCCATCCAATGTTTCAGAAGTGACCCTGAATTTATAATTAAAATAGAATATGTAAGTTAGATCACTGACCCGAACATGCATCAGTTGTCCAGCTAAAATAAACCTTAATAATGTACAAATGATCATTTGTTAACATCCCATCAACTAAGTATAACACACTAAAAATTATTCAGAAAGAATCATAAAGCTTACAAAATGTAATGTATCCTGACATCACATGTATGTTAAATATGTTATTTAAGTTAGCATAGACCCACGTATAGCATTAAACAGGACGTACTGTTGTTTAGCAAATTCCCAGGCTAACATGTAAACGTGCACTCATGTTGCAAACACAAACCAGCCTATTCGTGAAATTATCTGCAGGACTTCATGCCTAAAATTATAATAGTTGCTTCAGCAAAGCTAAAAACCAAATCCAGTCGACTTCTGTTGCGAAGCAGCAAAACATGTTAGCAAGAGTAAATAGTTTACAGGCTGCTGTTTCATTCCATGTACAGTAACGTCACCCAGCGATACCTGCACACATTCATCTATTCAGGGTTTTTCTCCTCTTATTACCTTCTCTTTCTGAACCTGATGGTTTCTTTGCTGTTTTGTCCACGATGCACCATTGACTCGACTCAACATCATCCCCTTTCTGTCCGTCAAACACCCAGTTAAGACTGACGTCACAGGATGTGAACAGATTGCCGTTAATGCAGATTCATGGTTTCTTTTTCTCTTTTTTTTACCTAACACAATAAATTTAGTGATACACGTGTTGATTTTATGAATGAAAAACCATTAATTTGGAAGCAGCAGTCTGTGTTGTGTGTGTTCTGGGATCATTAGCATGTTAGCTTGTTACATCTTCCATGAGAAGCCAGAACGTTCTGCTGGTGGCTATGTCTTCCTCCCTCTCACAGCTCAGAGAGTATGGATGCTCCTCCATTTCAAAACGACAAGTTGAGTTTTCCAGTTGTCTTTGCTTGTTTTTCCTGCTCCCCCCTCGACGACATTCACAGCTAAAAAACATAAGGCTAACAAGTTTGTCCCCTTTCAGCTGCACTAGTAACTCTAATAAAACACAAAATTTGTTGTATTGTTGATTCAGTTTGACCAAAAAAATGGATGAAAAAGAAACTTGTCAATTACTGAAAATAATATTTTGCATTATAAACTTCTGCTTGTTCAGATTTTCAGTCCGTTCGGTGACATGATGCTGAATTAAACGTCTTCCATAAATTCAACAACCAAAAGGTACAAATATCAGAACAACGTGGACTCTGTCGGGGTCACAGAGGTTGAAATATCACCAATGCGATTAAAGGAATAGAATAAAATGAAAACTGTGGCTCAAAAAGACTTAAAAGGTCTGAGAAGATTATGACCACTTGAATAAACCTCCTTAATTAGCAATAGAGAGATACAAGGCTAAATTCCTCTCAGCCATTCCTCTTAGATTTCAGCGGAGCTTTAGATAGCAGAGGAGGATAGCACCAACCTCTGCACTTCGTGTTTGTTGTCTCGTCTGTTAGACAAGCAGATTTGTTAGAAAAGAGCTGCTGGGAGGAAGCAGGGAAGGGAGGGAGGTGGAGAAATGTAAGCCTTGTAAGGCTGGATGGTTTGCTCTTCACACTGCAGGCCTCACTGCAGCCCAGTATGGTAAGAACTTAATGCCACCAGGGACCGGCCCATTTGAATGCTCGTGCTTCCTTTATCACAGGCACAAGTGGTGCAGAAAAATTGCTCAGGATTAATTCTGGAGGCCTTGCGGATCCACACAGCTGGGATCAGTGCTTATAGCTTTCTTGGAGGTGGCACTTTTTAGAAAGTGGGGCTTTTGCAGATGCCTTTATAAACGGTGGGATGGGCTGTTTCGTCACAGCTTTGCCTTTTGTAGGGCTGGAGGGGGGGTGCCAGGGTTCCTAATGCAACTTAAAATGGTGTTAGACGACATAATAGCATACATGTACAAAGTGATAAGGGAATCAAGGCTTTTTAGCAACACCTCCCCCCCCCCCCCCCCCCAAAAGGAAAGAGAAACAGCGTTTCCACCACAGTTCCTAAATATAAAGCATTTTATCACTTTGTTGGCTGTGAACTGTGCTGTGCTGGTTTGCATCACCTCCAAATACAGAGATTCGGGAGGGGGAGTGTTAGACAGGACAGGGTTGAGGGGTCCGTCTTCTTCTTCTGGCTACTGCAGCAGTAGTAGCTGGACCTTCCCTCGGCAGAGAGAGAAAACGCTGTCAGGCTTGAAAGGAAAGTTCTGAATGAAGACCAGTGTTTGCTGTAGCAGAGGAAATCATGTGGTTTTACGGGACTACTTTAACTGGACCCTGAAGAAACAGCAGCAGGTGTGTTTTTCCTGCTGCTGGACGGTGATGGAAATAACTAAACAGGGATGGGTGAGCTAACTAAAAGGTTATTACAGGTTACTACAGGTTACTACAGCGTTACTACAGGTTACTACAGGTTACTACAGGTTACTACAGCGTTACTACAGGTTACTACAGGTTACTACAGGTTACTACAGCGTTACTACAGGTTACTACAGGTTACTACAGTGTTACTACAGGTTACTACAGCGTTCCTACAGGTTACTAAAGGTTACTACAGTGTTACTACAGGTTACTACAGGTTACTACAGTGTTACTACAGGTTACTACAGGCTACTACGGCGTTATTACAGGTTACTACAGCGTTACTACAGGTTACAACAGCTTACTACAGCGTTATTACAGGTTACTACAGCGTTACTACAGGTTACTACAGCTTACTACAGCGTTACTACAGGTTACTACAGTGTTACTACAGTATTACTACAGGTTACTACAGTGTTATTACAGGTTACTGCAGGTTACTACAGGTTACTACAGCGTTACTACAGGTTACTAAAGGTTACTACAGTGTTATTACAGGTTACTGCAGGTTACTACAGGCTACTACAGCGTTATTACAGGTTACTACAGCGTTACTACAGGTTACTACAGCTTACTACAGCGTTATTACAGGTTACTACAGCGTTACTACAGGTTACTACAGGTTACTACAGCTTACTACAGCGTTACTACAGGTTACTACAGTGTTACTACAGTATTACTACAGGTTACTACAGGTTACTACAGTGTTATTACAGGTTACTGCAGGTTACTACAGGTTACTACAGCGTTACTACAGGTTACTACAGGTTACTACAGCGTTACTACAGGTTACTACAGGTTACTACAGTGTTACTACAGGTTACTACAGGTTACTACAGCGTTACTACAGGTTACTACAGGTTACTACAGTGTTACTACAGGTTACTACAGCGTTCCTACAGGTTACTACAGGTTACTACAGTGTTACTACAGGTTACTACAGGTTACTACAGCGTTACTACAGGTTACTGCAGGTTACTACAGCGTTACTACAGGTTACTACAGGCTACTACAGCGTTATTACAGGTTACTACAGTGTTACTACAAGTTACTACAGCTTACTACAGCGTTACTACAGGTTAGTACAGCGTTCCTACAGGTTACTACAGTGTTACTACAGGTTACTACAGCATTACTACAGGTTACTACAGCGTTACTACAGGTTACTACAGCATTCCTACAGGTTACTACTGGTTACTACAGCGTTACTACAGCGTTACTACAGGTTACTGCAGGTTACTACAGCGTTACTACAGGTTACTACAGGCTACTACAGCGTTATTACAGGTTACTACAGCGTTACTACAAGTTACTACAGCTTACGACAGCGTTACTACAGGTTACTACAGCGTTACTACAGGTTACTACAGGTTACTACAGTGTTATTACAGGTTATTACAGGTTACTACAGGTTACTACAGTGTTACTACAGTGTTACTACAGGTTACTACAGCGTTCCTACAGGTTACTACGGGTTACTACAGTGTTACTACAGGTTACTACAGGTTACTACAGGTTATAACAGCGTTACTACAGGCTACTACAGTGTTACTACAGGTTACTACAGGTTACTACAGCGTTACTACAGCGTTATTACAGGTTACTACAGCGTTACTACAAGTTACTACAGCTTACGACAGCGTTACTACAGGTTACTACAGCGTTACTACAGGTTACTACAGGTTACTACAGTGTTATTACAGGTTATTACAGGTTACTACAGGTTACTACAGCGTTACTACAGTGTTACTACAGGTTACTACAGCGTTCCTACAGGTTACTACAGGTTACTACAGTGTTACTACAGGTTACTACAGGTTACTACAGCGTTACTACAGGTTACTGCAGGTTACTACAGTGTTACTACAGGTTACTACAGGCTACTACAGCGTTATTACAGGTTACTACAGTGTTACTACAAGTTACTACAGCTTACTACAGCGTTACTACAGGTTAGTACAGCGTTCCTACAGGTTACTACAGTGTTACTACAGGTTACTACAGCATTACTACAGGTTACTACAGGTTACTACAGTGTTACTACAGGTTACTACAGCATTCCTACAGGTTACTACTGGTTACTACAGGTTACTACAGTGTTATTACAGGTTACTGCAGGTTACTACAGGTTACTACAGCGTTACTACAGGTTACTACAGGTTACTACAGCGTTACTACAGGTTACTACAGGTTACTACAGTGTTACTACAGGTTACTACAGCGTTACTACAGGTTACTACAGGTTACTACAGTGTTACTACAGGTTACTACAGCGTTCCTACAGGTTACTACAGGTTACTACAGTGTTACTACAGGTTACTACAGGTTACTACAGCGTTACTACAGGTTACTGCAGGTTACTACAGCGTTACTACAGGTTACTACAGGCTACTACAGCGTTATTACAGGTTACTACAGTGTTACTACAAGTTACTACAGCTTACTACAGCGTTACTACAGGTTAGTACAGCGTTCCTACAGGTTACTACAGTGTTACTACAGGTTACTACAGCATTACTACAGGTTACTACAGGTTACTGCAGTGTTACTACAGGTTACTACAGCATTCCTACAGGTTACTACTGGTTACTACAGCGTTACTACAGCGTTACTACAGGTTACTGCAGGTTACTACAGCGTTACTACAGGTTACTACAGGCTACTACAGCGTTATTACAGGTTACTACAGCGTTACTACAAGTTACTACAGCTTACGACAGCGTTACTACAGGTTACTACAGCGTTACTACAGGTTACTACAGGTTACTACAGTGTTATTACAGGTTATTACAGGTTACTACAGGTTACTACAGCGTTACTACAGTGTTACTACAGGTTACTACAGCGTTCCTACAGGTTACTACAGGTTACTACAGTGTTACTACAGGTTACTACAGGTTACTACAGCGTTACTACAGGTTACTGCAGGTTACTACAGTGTTACTACAGGTTACTACAGGCTACTACAGCGTTATTACAGGTTACTACAGTGTTACTACAAGTTACTACAGCTTACTACAGCATTACTACAGGTTAGTACAGCGTTCCTACAGGTTACTACAGTGTTACTACAGGTTACTACAGCATTACTACAGGTTACTACAGGTTACTACAGTGTTACTACAGGTTACTACAGCATTCCTACAGGTTACTACTGGTTACTACAGCGTTACTACAGCGTTACTACAGGTTACTGCAGGTTACTACAGCGTTACTACAAGTTACTACAGCTTACGACAGCGTTACTACAGGTTACTACAGCGTTACTACAGGTTACTACAGTGTTATTACAGGTTATTACAGGTTACTACAGGTTACTACAGTGTTACTACAGGTTACTACAGTGTTACTACAAGTTACTACAGCATTACTACAGCATTACTACACGTTACTACAGCGTTACTAAGGTTACTGCAGGTTACTACAGCGTTACTACAGGTTACGACAGTGTTACTACAGGTTACTACAGCGTTACTACAGCGTTACTACAGCGACACTACAGGTTAATACAGGGTTACTACAGGTTACTACAGCGTTACTAAGGTTACTACAGCATTACTACAGGTTACTACAGCTTACTACAGCATTACTACAGCGTTACTACAGGTTACTGATGACAAAACCTTGCTAACAGCACGAGATGAGATGTCTTTTGTTTGGGCAAACAGAAGTTCACATTGTTGGGACTACTTGGTGTCACTGTGGAGGTGAGGCGGAGTGATACGACTGGGACTACATGTTCAGGTAGAAGAGTACCTGTCTTCCGTTGGACCAGCTAAGACCAAAGCACCATCGTATGTTTGAGCCCCACGTTGTCCCGGCTCGACACGCAACCTGGATGCAGATGAAGCAGAAGATGCCACATGGTGCAGCATCGCTCTGCACATGGTTTCATCTGACTGGGAGGACTGGGAGTTCAATGGTTTCAAGCCTTTTGATCAATAATCCTTAAATCTTTCAGTTTCCAGCCACATACCATCTGCTACAGTCCATGGGCTCACCGCACCACCCAGCACCACCCAGCCTCCACCCAGCCTCCACCGAGCACCACCCAGCACCATCCAGCCTCCATCCAGCACCACCAAGCCTCCACCCAGCCTCCACTCAGCACCACCCCGCCTCAACCCAGCACCACCCAGCAGCACCTAGCCTCCAACCAGCACCACCCAACCTCCACTCAGCACCACCCAGCACCAACCAGTCTCCACCCAGCACCACCCAGCCTCCACCCAGCCTCCACTCAGCACCACCCCGCCTCCACCCACCACCACCCAGCACCACCCAGCCACCACCCAGCACCACCAAGCCTCCACCTAGCACCTCCCAGCCACCACCTAGCCTCCACCCAGCCTGCCGAGCACCACCCACCCTCCACCCAGCACCACCCAGCCTCCACCCAGCCTCCACTCAGCACCACCCCGCCTCCACCCAGCACCACCCAGCACCACCAAGCCTCCACCTAGCACCTCCCAGCCACCACCTAGCCTCCACCCAGCCTGCCGAGCACCACCCACCCTCCACCCAGCACCACCCAGCCTCCACCCAGCCTCCACTCAGCACCACCCCGCCTCCACCCAGCACCACCCAGCACCACCCAGCCACCTCCCAGCCACCACCTAGCCTCCACCCAGCCTGCCGAGCACCACCCACCCTCCACCCAGCACCACCCAGCACCACCCAGCCACCACCCAGCCTCCACCCAGCACCACCCAGCACCACCCAGCCACCACCCAGCCTCCACCCAGCACCACCCAGCAGCACCCAGCCACCACCTAGCCACCACCCAGCACCGCCGAGCACCACCTAGCCACCACCCAGCACCACCCAGTACCACCCAGCACCACCCAGCACCACCCAGCATCACCCAGCCTCCAACCAGCCTCCACCCAGCCTCCACTCAGCACCACCCAGCCTCCGCCCAGCCTCCACTCAGCACCACCCAGCAGCACCCAGCCACCACCAAGCCACCACCCAGCACCACCAAGCCTCCACCCAGCACCACCCAGCCTCCACCCAGCCACCACCTAGCCACCACCCAGCACCACCCAGTACCACCCAGCACCACCCAGCACCACCTAGCCTCCACCCAGCATCACCCAGCCTCCACCCAGCCTCCACTCAGCACCACCCAGCACCACCCAGCCTCCACTCAGCACCACCCCGCCTCCACTCAGCACCACTGAGCACCACCCAGCCTCCACCCAGCCACCACCCAGCACCACCAAGCCTCCACCTAGCGCCGCTGAGCACCACCCAGCCTCCACCCAGCACCACCCAGCCACCACCTAGCCTCCACCCAGCACAGCCGAGCACCACCCAGCCTCCACCCAGCACCACCCAGCAGCACCCAGCCTCCAACCAGCACCACCCAACCTCCACTCAACACCACCCAGCACCACCCAGTCTCCACCCAGCACCACCCAGCACCACCAAGCCTCCACCCAGCACCACCCAGCCTCACCCAGCCACCACCTAGCCACAACCCAGCACCACCCAGCACCACCTAGCCAGCACCAAGCCTCCACCTAGCCAGCACCACCAAGCCTCCACCCAGCACCACCCAGCCTCACCCAGCCACCACCTAGCCACAACCCAGCACCACCCAGCACCACCTAGCCAGCACCAAGCCTCCACCCAGCACCGCCGAGCACCACCTAGCCACCACCCAGCACCACCCAGTACCACCCAGCATCACCCAGCCTCCACCCAGCACCACCTAGCCTCCACCCAGCATCACCCAGCCTCCACCCAGCACCACCTAGCCTCCACCCAGCATCACCCAGCCTCCAACCAGCACCACCCAGCCTCCACCCAGCCTCCACTCAGCACCACCCAGAACCACCCAGCCTCCGCCCAGCCTCCACTCAGCACCACCCCGCCTCCACTCAGCACCATTCAGCACCACCCAGCCTCCACCCAGCACCACCCAGCACCACCCAGCCTCCACCCAGCACCACCCAGCAGCACCCAGCCTCCACCTAGCCACCACCCAGCACCACCCAGCACCACCAAGCCTCCACCCAGCACCACCCAGCCTCACCCAGCCACCACCTAGCCACCACCCAGCACCACCCAGTACCACCCAGCACCACCTAGCCTCCACCCAGCATCACCCAGCCTCCAACCAGCACCACCCAGCCTCCACCCAGCCTCCACTCAGCACCACCCAGCACCACCCAGCCTCCACTCAGCATCACCCAGCTTCCAACCAGCACCACCCAGCCTCCACCCAGCCTCCACTCAGCACCACCCAGCACCACCCAGCACCACCTAGCCTCCACCCAGCATCACCCAGCCTCCAACCAGCACCACCCAGCCTCCACCCAGCCTCCACTCAGCACCACCCAGCACCACCCAGCCTCCACCCAGCCTCCACTCAGCATCACCCAGCTTCCAACCAGCACCACCCAGCCTCCACCCAGCCTCCACTCAGCACCACCCAGCACCACCCAGCCTCCACCCAGCCTCCACTCAGCACCACTCAGCACCACCCAGCCTCCACCCAGCCACCACCCAGCACCACCAAGCCTCCACCTAGCGCCGCTGAACACCACCCAGCCTCCACCCAGCACCACCCAGCCACCACCTAGCCTCCACCCAGCACAGCCGAGCACCACCCAGCCTCCACCCAGCACCACCCAGCACCACCCAGCCTCCACCCAGCACCACCCAGCAGCACCCAGCCACCACCTAGCCTCCACTCAGCACCACCCAGCCTCCACCCAGCACCAACCAACCTCCAACCAGCACCACCCAGCACCACCCAGTCTCCACCCAGCACCACCCAGCCTCCACTCAGCACCACCCCGCCTCCACCCAGCACCACCCAGCACCACCCAGCCACCACCTAGCCACCACCCAGCACCACCCAGCACCACCAAGCCTCCACCCAGCACCACCCAGCCTCACCCAGCCACCACCTAGCCACAACCCAGCACCACCTAGCCAGCACCAAGCCTCCACCCAGCACCGCCGAGAACCACCTAGCCACCACCCAGTACCACCCAGTACCACCCAGCACCACAAAGCACCACCTAGCCTCCACCCAGCATCACCCAGCCTCCAACCAGCACCAACCAGCCTCCACCCAGCCTCCACTCAGCACCACCCAGCCTCCGCCCAGCCTCCACTCAGCACCACCCCGCCTCCACTCAGCACCATTCAGCACCACCCAGCATCCACCCAGCCTCCACCCAGCACCACCCAGCACCACCCAACCTCCACCCAGCACCACCCAGCAGCACCCAGCGACCACCTAGCCACCACCCAGCACCACCAAGCCTCCACCCAGCACCACCCAGCCTCACCCAGCCACCACCTAGCCACCACCCAGCACCACCCAGTACCACCCAGCAACACCCAGCACCACCTAGCCTCCACCCAGCATCACCCAGCCTCCACTCAGCACCACCCAGCACCACCCAGCCTCCACTCAGCACCACCCCGCCTCCACTCAGCACCACTCAGCACCACCCAGCCTCCACCCAGCACCCACCCAGCACCACCAAGCCTCCACCTAGCACCGCTGAGCACCACCCAGCACCACCCAGCACCACCTAGCCAGCACCAAGCCTCCACCCAGCACCACCCAGCCTCCACCCAGCCTCCACTCAGCACCACCCCGCCTCCACCCAGCACCACCCAGCACCACCCAGCCACCACCCAGCACCACCAAGCCTCCACCTAGCACCTCCCAGCCACCACCCAGCCTCCACCCAGCCTGCCGAGCACCACCCACCCTCCACCCAGCACCACCCAGCCACCACCCAGCCTCCACCCAGCACCACCCGGCAGCACCCAGCCACCACCTAGCCACCACCCAGCACCACCCAGCCACCACCTAGCCACCACCCAGCACCACCAAGCCTCCACCCAGCACCACCCAGCCTCCACCCAGCACCACCCAGCCACCACCTAGCCTCCACCCAGCACAGCCGAGCACCACCCAGCCTCCACCCAGCACCACCCAGCACCACCCAGCCTCCACCCAGCCACCACCCAGCAACACCCAGCACCACCAAGCCTCTACCCAGCACCACCCAGCACCACCCAGCCACAACCTAGCCACAACCCAGCACCACCCAGTACCACCAAGCCTCCACCCAGCACCACCCAGCCTCACCCAGCCACCAACTAGCCACAACCCAGCACCACCCAGCACCACCCAGCCTCCACCCAGCACCACCCAGCTTCCACCTTGCACCCCCCTGCACCACCCAGCACCACCCAGCCTCCACCCAGCACCACCCAACTTCCACCCAGCACCACCCAGCACCACCCAGCACCACCCAACCTCCACTCAGCACCACCCAGCACCACCCAGTCTCCACCCAGCACCACCCAGCCTCCACTCAGCACCACCCCGCCTCCACCCAGCACCACCCAGCACCACCCAGCCACCACCTAGCCAGCACCAAGCCTCCACCCAGCACCGCCGAGCACCACCTAGCCACCACCCAGCTTCCACCCAGCACCACCCAGCACCACCCAACCTCCACTCAGCACCACCCAGCACCACCCAGTCTCCACCCAGCACCACCCAGCCTCCACCCAGCCTCCACTCAGCACCACCCCGCCTCCACCCAGCACCACCCAGCACCTCCCAGCCACCACCCAGCCTCCACCCAGCCTGCCGAGCACCACCCACCCTCCACTCAGCACCACCCAGCCACCACCCAGCCTCCACCCAGCACCACCCAGCATCACCCAGCCACCACCTAGCCACCACCCAGCACCACCCAGCCACCACCCAGCCACCACCCAGCACCACCCAGCACCACCAAGCCTCCACCCAGCACCACCCAGCCTCCACCCAGCACCACCCAGCCACCACCTAGCCTCCACCCAGCACACCCGAGCACCACCTAGCCTCCACCCAGCACCACCCAGCACCACCCAGCACCACCCAGCCTCCACCCAGCCACCACCCAGCAACACCCAGCACCACCAAGCCTCTACCCAGCACCACCCAGCACCACCCAGCCACAACCTAGCCACAACCCAGCACCACCCAGTACCACCAAGCCTCCACCCAGCACCACCCAGCCTCACCCAGCCACCAACTAGCCACAACCCAGCACCACCCAGCACCACCCAGCCTCCACCCAGCCTGCCGAGCACCACCCAGCCTCCACCCAGCACCACCCAGCTTCCACCTTGCACCCCCCAGCACCACCCAGCACCACCCAGCCTCCACCCAGCACCACCCAACTTCCACCCAGCACCACCCAGCACCACCCAGCACCACCCAGCTTCCACCCAGCACCACCCAGCACCACCCAGTCTCCACCCAGCACCACCCAGCCTCCACTCAGCACCACCCCGCCTCCACCCAGCACCACCCAGCACCACCCAGCCACCACCCAGCACCACCAAGCCTCCACCTAGCACCTCCCAGCCACCACCCAGCCTCCACCCAGCCTGCCGAGCACCACCCACCCTCCACCCAGCACCACCCAGCCACTACCCAGCCTCCACCCAGCACCACCCAGCAGCACCCAGCCACCACCTAGCCACCACCCAGCCACCACCTAGCCACCACCCAGCACCACCCAGCACCACCAAGCCTCCACCCAGCACCAACCAGCCTCACCCAGCCACCACCTAGCCACAACCCAGCACCACCCAGCACCACCTAGCCAGCACCAAGCCTCCACCCAGCACCGCCGAGCACCACCTAGCCACCACCCAGCACCACCCAGTACCACCCAGCACCACCCAGCACCACCTAGCCTCCACCCAGCATCACCCAGCCTCCAACCAGCACCAACCAGCCTCCACCCAGCCTCCACTCAGCACCACCCAGCCTCCACTCAGCACCACCCCGCCTCCACTCAGCACCATTCAGCACCACCCAGCATCCACCCAGCCTCCACCCAGCACCACCCAGCACCACCCAGCCTCCACCCAGCACCACCCAGCAGCACCCAGCCACAACCTAGCCACCACCCAGCATCCACCCAGCACCACCTAGCCTCCACCCAGCATCACCCAGCCTCCAACCAGCACCACCCAGCCTCCACCCAGCCTCCACTCAGCACCACCCAGCACCACCCAGCCTCCACCCAGCCTCCACTCAACATCACCCAGCTTCCAATCAGCACCACCCAGCCTCCACCCAGCCTCCACTCAGCACCACCCAGCACCACCCAGCCTCCACCCAGCCTCCACTCAGCACCACTCAGCAGCACCCAGCCTCCACCCAGCCACCACCCAGCACCACCAAGCCTCCACCTAGCGCCGCTGAACACCACCCAGCCTCCACCCAGCACCACCCAGCCATCACCTAGCCTCCACCCAGCACAGCCGAGCACCACCCAGCCTCCACCCAGCACCACCCAGCCACCACCTAGCCTCCACCCAGCACAGCCGAGCACCACCCAGCCTCCACCCAGCACCACCCAGCCTCCACCCAGCCACCACCCAGCAACACCCAGCACCACCAAGCCTCTACCCAGCACCACCCAGCACCACCCAGCCACCACCTAGCCACAACCCAGCACCACCCAGGCACCACCCAGCCTCACCCAGCCACCAACTAGCCACAACCCAGCACCACCCAGCACCACCCAGCCTCCACCCAGCCTGCCGAGCACCACCCAGCCTCCACCCAGCACCACCCAGCTTCCACCTTGCACCCCCCAGCACCACCCAGCACCACCCAGCCTCCACCCAGCACCACCCAGCTTCCACCCAGCACCACCCAGCACCACCCAGCACCACCCAGCCACCACCCAACAACACCAAGCCTCCACCTAGCACCTCCCAGCCACCACCCAGCCTCCACCCAGCCTGCCGAGCACCACCCACCCTCCACCCAGCACCACCCAGCCACCACCCAGCCTCCACCCAGCACCACCCAGCAGCACCCAGCCACCACCTAGCCACCACCCAGCATCCACCCAGCCTCCACCCAGCACCACCCAGCACCACCCAGCCTCCACCCAGCACCACCCAGCAGCACCCAGCCACCACCTAGCCACCACCCAGCATCCACCCAGCACCACCTAGCCTCCACCCAGCATCACCCAGCCTCCAACCAGCACCACCCAGCCTCCACCCAGCCTCCACTCAGCATCACCCAGCTTCCAACCAGCACCACCCAGCCTCCACCCAGCCTCCACTCAGCACCACCCAGCACCACCTAGCCTCCACCCAGCATCACCCAGCCTCCAACCAGCACCACCCAGCCTCCACCCAGCCTCCACTCAGCACCACCCAGCACCACCCAGCCTCCACCCAGCATCCACTCAGCATCACCCAGCTTCCAACCAGCACCACCCAGCACCACCCAGCCTCCACCCAGCCTCCACTCAGCACCACTCAGCACCACCCAGCCTCCACCCAGCCACCACCCAGCACCACCAAGCCTCCACCTAGCCTCCACTCAGCACCACCCAGCCTCCACCCAGCACCACCCAGCCACCACCTAGCCTCCACCCAGCACAGCCGAGCACCACCCAGCCTCCACCCAGCACCACCCAGCACCACCCCGCCTCCACCCAGCCACCACCCAGCAACACCCAGCACCACCAAGCCTCTACCCAGCACCACCCAGCACCACCCAGCCACCACCTAGCCACAACCCAGCACCACCCAGTACCACCAAGCCTCCACCCAGCACCACCCAGCCTCACCCAGCCACCAACTAGCCACAACCCAGCACCACCCAGCACCACCCAGCCTCCACCCAGCCTGCCGAGCACCACCCAGCCTCCACCCAGCACCACCCAGCTTCCACCTTGCACCCCCCAGCACCACCCAGCACCACCCAGCCTCCACCCAGCACCACCCAGCTTCCACCCAGCACCACCCAGCACCACCCAGCACCACCCAGCCACCACCCAGCACCACCAAGCCTCCACCTAGCACCTCCCAGCCACCACCCAGCCTCCACCCAGCCTGCCGAGCACCACCCACCCTCCACCCAGCACCACCCAGCCACCACCCAGCCTCCACCCAGCACCACCCAGCAGCACCCAGCCACCACCTAGCCACCACCCAGCCACCACCTAGCCACCACCCAGCACCACCCAGCACCACCAAGCCTCCACCCAGCACCAACCAGCCTCACCCAGCCACCACCTAGCCACAACCCAGCACCACCCAGCACCACCTAGCCAGCACCAAGCCTCCACCCAGCACCGCCGAGCACCACCTAGCCACCACCCAGCACCACCCAGTACCACCCAGCACCACCCAGCACCACCTAGCCTCCACCCAGCATCACCCAGCCTCCAACCAGCACCAACCAGCCTCCACCCAGCCTCCACTCAGCACCACCCAGCACCACCCAGCCTCCACCCAGCACCACCCAGCAGCACCCAGCCTCCAACCAGCACCACCCAGCACCACCCAGCCTCCACTCAGCACCACCCTGCCTCCACTCAGCACCACTCAGCATCACCCAGCCTCCACCCAGCACCACCAAGCCTCCACCTAGCGCCGCTGAGCACCACCCAGCCTCCACCCAGCACCACCCAGCCACCACCTAGCCTCCACCCAGCACAGCCGAGCACCACCCAGCCTCCACCCAGCACCACCCAGCAGCACCCAGCCTCCAACCAGCACCACCCAGCCACCACCTAGCCTCCACCCAGCACAGCCGAGCACCACCCAGCCTCCACCCAGCACCACCCAGCAGCATCCAGCCTCCAACCAGCACCACCCAACCTCCACTCAGCACCACCCAGCACCACCCAGTCTCCACCCAGCACCACCCAGCCTCCACCCAGCCTCCACTCAGCACCACCCCGCCTCCACCCAGCACCACCCAGCACCACCTAGCCACCACCCAGCACCACCAAGCCTCCACCTAGCACCTCCCAGCCACCACCTAGCCTCCACCCAGCCTGCCGAGCACCACCCAGCCTCCACCCAGCACCACCCAGCAGCACCCAGCCACCACCTAGCCACCACCCAGCACCACCCAGCCACCACCTAGCCACCACCCAGCACCACCCAGCACCACCAAGCCTCCACCCAGCACCACCCAGCCTCACCCAGCCACCACCTAGCCACAACCCAGCACCACCCAGCACCACCTAGCCAGCACCAAGCCTCCACCCAGCACCACCAAGCCTCCACCCAGCACCACCCAGCCTCACCCAGCCACCACCTAGCCACAACCCAGCACCACCTAGCCAGCACCAAGCCTCCACCCAGCACCGCCGAGCACCACCTAGCCTCCACCCAGCACCACCCAGTACCACCCAGCACCACCCAGCACCACCTAGCCTCCACCCAGCATCACCCAGCCTCCAACCAGCACCACCCAGCCTCCACCCAGCCTCCACTCAGCACCACCCAGCACCACCCAGCCTCCGCCCAGCCTCCACTCAGCACCACCCCGCCTCCACTCAGCACCATTCAGCACCACCCAGCCTCCACCCAGCCTCCACCCAGCACCACCCAGCACCACCCAGCCTCCACCCAGCACCACCCAGCAGCACCCAGCCACCACCCAGCCACCACCGAGCACCACCCAGCACCACCAAGCCTCCACCCAGCACCACCCAGCCTCACCTAGCCACCACCTAGCCACAACCCAGCACCACCCAGTACCACCCAGCACCACCCAGCACCACCTAGCCTCCACCCAGCATCACCCAGCCTCCAACCAGCACCACCCAGCCTCCACCCAGCCTCCACTCAGCACCACCCAGCACCACCCAGCCTCCACCCAGCCTCCACTCAGCACCACTCAGCACCACCCAGCCTCCACCCAGCCACCACCCAGCACCACCAAGCCTCCACCTAGCGCCGCTGAACACCACCCAGCCTCCACCCAGCACCACCAAGCCTCCACCTAGCGCCGCTGAACACCACCCAGCCTCCACCCAGCACCAGCCAGCCACCACCTAGCCTCCACCCAGCACAGCCGAGCACCACCCAGCCTCCACCCAGCACCACCCAGCACCACCCAGCCTCCACCCAGCACCACCCAGCACCACCCAGCCACCACCTAGCCTCCACCCAGCACAGCCGAGCACCACCAAGCCTCTACCCAGCACCACCCAGCACCACCCAGCCACCACCTAGCCACAACCCAGCACCACCCAGTACCACCAAGCCTCCACCTTGCACCCCCCAGCACCACCCAGCACCACCCAGCCTCCACCCAGCACCACCCAGCTTCCACCCAGCACCACCCAGCACCACCCAGCACCACCCAACCTCCACTCAGCACCACCCAGCACCACCCAGTCTCCACCCAGCACCACCCAGCCTCCACCCAGCCTCCACTCAGCACCACCCCGCCTCCACCCAGCACCACCCAGCACCACCCAGCCACCACCCAGCACCACCAAGCCTCCACCTAGCACCTCCCAGCCACCACCCAGCCTCCACCCAGCCTGCCGAGCAACACCCACCCTCCACCCAGCACCACCCAGCCACCACCCAGCCTCCACCCAGCACCACCCAGCAGCACCCAGCCACCACCTAGCCACCACCCAGCACCACCCAGCCACCACCTAGCCACCACCCAGCACCACCCAGCACCACCAAGCCTCCACCCAGCACCACCCAGCCTCCACCCAGCACCACCCAGCCACCACCTAGCCTCCACCCAGCACACCCGAGCACCACCCAGCCTCCACCCAGCACCACCCAGCACCACCCAGCCTCCACCCAGCCACCACCCAGCAACACCCAGCACCACCAAGCCTCTACCCAGCACCACCCAGCACCTCCCAGCCACAACCTAGCCACAACCCAGCACCACCCAGTACAACCAAGCCTCCACCCAGCACCACCCAGCCTCACCCAGCCACCAACTAGCCACAACCCAGCACCACCCAGCACCACCCAGCCTCCACCCAGCCTGCCGAGCACCACCCAGCCTCCACCCAGCACCACCCAGCTTCCACCTTGCACCCCCCAGCACCACCCAGCACCACCCAGCCTCCACCCAGCACCACCCAGCTTCCACCCAGCACCACCCAGCACCACCCAGCACCACCCAACCTCCACTCAGCACCACCCAGCACCACCCAGTCTCCACCCAGCACCACCCAGCCTCCACTCAGCACCACCCCGCATCCACCCAGCACCACCCAGCCACCACCAAGCACCACCAAGCCTCCACCTAGCACCTCCCAGCCACAACCCAGCCTCCACCCAGCCTGCCGAGCACCACCCACCCTCCACCCAGCACCACCCAGCCACCACCCAGCCTCCACCCAGCACCACCCAGCAGCACCCAGCCACCACCTAGCCACCACCCAGCCACCACCTAGCCACCACCCAGCACCACCCAGCACCACCAAGCCTCCACCCAGCACCAACCAGCCTCACCCAGCCACCACCTAGCCACAACCCAGCACCACCCAGCACCACCTAGCCAGCACCAAGCCTCCACCCAGCACCGCCGAGCACCACCTAGCCACCACCCAGCACCACCCAGTACCACCCAGCACCACCCAGCACCACCTAGCCTCCACCCAGCATCACCCAGCCTCCAACCAGCACCAACCAACCTCCACCCAGCCTCCACTCAGCACCACCCAGCCTCCGCCCAGCCTCCACTCAGCACCACCCCGCCTCCACTCAGCACCATTCAGCACCACCCAGCATCCACCCAGCCTCCACCCAGCACCACCCAGCACCACCCAGCCTCCACCCAGCACCACCCAGCAGCACCCAGCCACCACCTAGCCACCACCCAGCATCCACCCAGCACCACCTAGCCTCCACCCAGCATCACCCAGCCTCCAACCAGCACCACCCAGCCTCCACCCAGCCTCCACTCAGCATCACCCAGCTTCCAACCAGCACCACCCAGCCTCCACCCAGCCTCCACTCAGCACCACCCAGCACCACCCAGCACCACCTAGCCTCCACCCAGCATCACCCAGCCTCCAACCAGCACCACCCAGCCTCCACCCAGCCTCCACTCAGCACCACCCAGCACCACCCAGCCTCCACCCAGCATCCACTCAGCATCACCCAGCTTCCAACCAGCACCACCCAGCCTCCATCCAGCCTCCACTCAGCACCACCCAGCACCACCCAGCCTCCACCCAGCCTCCACTCAGCACCACTCAGCACCACCCAGCCTCCACCCAGCCACCACCCAGCACCACCAAGCCTCCACCTTGCCTCCACTCAGCACCACCCAGCCTCAACCCAGCACCACCCAGCCACCACCTAGCCTCCACCCAGCACAGCCGAGCACCACCCAGCCTCCACCCAGCACCACCCAGCCTCCACCCAGCCACCACCCAGCAACACCCAGCACCACCAAGCCTCTACCCAGCACCACCCAGCACCACCCAGCCACCACCTAGCCACAACCCAGCACCACCCAGTACCACCAAGCCTCCACCCAGCACCACCCAGCCTCACCCAGCCACCAACTAGCCACAACCCAGCACCACCCAGCACCACCCAGCCTCCACCCAGCCTGCCGAGCACCACCCAGCCTCCACCCAGCACCACCCAGCTTCCACCTTGCACCCCCCAGCACCACCCAGCACCACCCAGCCTCCACCCAGCACCACCCAGCTTCCACCCAGCACCACCCAGCACCACCCAGCACCACCCAGCACCACCCAGCCACCACCCAGCACCACCAAGCCTCCACCTAGCACCTCCCAGCCACCACCCAGCCTCCACCCAGCCTGCCGAGCACCACCCACCCTCCACCCAGCACCACCCAGCCACCACCCAGCCTCCACCCAGCACCACCCAGCAGCACCCAGCCACCACCTAGCCACCACCCAGCCACCACCTAGCCACCACCCAGCACCACCCAGCACCACCAAGCCTCCACCCAGCACCAACCAGCCTCACCCAGCCACCACCTAGCCACAACCCAGCCACCACCTAGCCACCACCCAGCACCACCCAGCACCACCTAGCCAGCACCAAGCCTCCACCCAGCACCGCCGAGCACCACCTAGCCACCACCCAGCACCACCCAGTACCACCCAGCACCACCCAGCACCACCTAGCCTCCACCCAGCATCACCCAGCCTCCAACCAGCACCAACCAGCCTCCACCCAGCCTCCACTCAGCACCACCCAGCACCACCCAGCCTCCACCCAGCACCACCCAGCAGCACCCAGCCTCCAACCAGCACCACCCAGCACCACCCAGCCTCCACTCAGCACCACCCTGCCTCCACTCAGCACCACTCAGCATCACCCAGCCTCCACCCAGCACCACCAAGCCTCCACCTAGCGCCGCTGAGCACCACCCAGCCTCCACCCAGCACCACCCAGCCACCACCTAGCCTCCACCCAGCACAGCCGAGCACCACCCAGCCTCCACCCAGCACCACCCAGCAGCACCCAGCCTCCAACCAGCACCACCCAGCCACCACCTAGCCTCCACCCAGCACAGCCGAGCACCACCCAGCCTCCACCCAGCACCACCCAGCAGCACCCAGCCTCCAACCAGCACCACCCAACCTCCACTCAGCACCACCCAGCACCACCCAGTCTCCACCCAGCACCACCCAGCCTCCACCCAGCCTCCACTCAGCACCACCCCGCCTCCACCCAGCACCACCCAGCACCACCTAGCCACCACCCAGCACCACCAAGCCTCCACCTAGCACCTCCCAGCCACCACCTAGCCTCCACCCAGCCTGCCGAGCACCACCCAGCCTCCACCCAGCACCACCCAGCAGCACCCAGCCACCACCTAGCCACCACCCAGCACCACCCAGCCACCACCTAGCCACCACCCAGCACCACCCAGCACCACCAAGCCTCCACCCAGCACCACCCAGCCTCACCCAGCCACAACCTAGCCACAACCCAGCACCACCCAGCACCACCTAGCCAGCACCAAGCCTCCACCCAGCACCACCAAGCCTCCACCCAGCACCACCCAGCCTCACCCAGCCACCACCTAGCCACAACCCAGCACCACCTAGCCAGCACCAAGCCTCCACCCAGCACCGCCAAGCACCACCTAGCCACCACCCAGCACCACCCAGTACCACCCAGCACCACCCAGCACCACCTAGCCTCCACCCAGCATCACCCAGCCTCCAACCAGCACCACCCAGCCTCCACCCAGCCTCCACTCAGCACCACCCAGCACCACCCAGCCTCCGCCCAGCCTCCACTCAGCACCACCCCGCCTCCACTCAGCACCATTCAGCACCACCCAGCCTCCACCCAGCCTCCACCCAGCACCACCCAGCACCACCCAGCCTCCACCCAGCACCACCCAGCAGCACCCAGCCACCACCTAGCCACCACCGAGCACCACCCAGCACCACCAAGCCTCCACCCAGCACCACCCAGCCTCACCTAGCCACCACCTAGCCACAACCCAGCACCACCCAGTACCACCCAGCCTCCACCCAGCACCACCTAGCCTCCACCCAGCATCACCCAGCCTCCAACCAGCACCACCCAGCCTCCACTCAGCACCACCCAGCACCACCCAGCCTCCACCCAGCCTCCACTCAGCACCACTCAGCACCACCCAGCCTCCACCCAGCCACCACCCAGCACCACCAAGCCTCCACCTAGCGCCGCTGAACACCACCCAGCCTCCACCCAGCACCACCCAGCCACCACCTAGCCACCACCCAGCACCACCCAGCACCACCTAGCCAGCACCAAGCCTCCACCCAGCACCGCCGAGCACCACCTAGCCACCACCCAGCACCACCCAGTACCACCCAGCACCACCCAGCACCACCTAGCCTCCACCCAGCATCACCCAGCCTCCAACCAGCACCAACCAGCCTCCACCCAGCCTCCACTCAGCACCACCCAGCACCACCCAGCCTCCACCCAGCACCACCCAGCAGCACCCAGCCTCCAACCAGCACCACCCAGCACCACCCAGCCTCCACTCAGCACCACCCTGCCTCCACTCAGCACCACTCAGCATCACCCAGCCTCCACCCAGCACCACCAAGCCTCCACCTAGCGCCGCTGAGCACCACCCAGCCTCCACCCAGCACCACCCAGCCACCACCTAGCCTCCACCCAGCACAGCCGAGCACCACCCAGCCTCCACCCAGCACCACCCAGCAGCACCCAGCCTCCAACCAGCACCACCCAGCCACCACCTAGCCTCCACCCAGCACAGCCGAGCACCACCCAGCCTCCACCCAGCACCACCCAGCAGCACCCAGCCTCCAACCAGCACCACCCAACCTCCACTCAGCACCACCCAGCACCACCCAGTCTCCACCCAGCACCACCCAGCCTCCACCCAGCCTCCACTCAGCACCACCCCGCCTCCACCCAGCACCACCCAGCACCACCTAGCCACCACCCAGCACCACCAAGCCTCCACCTAGCACCTCCCAGCCACCACCTAGCCTCCACCCAGCCTGCCGAGCACCACCCAGCCTCCACCCAGCACCACCCAGCAGCACCCAGCCACCACCTAGCCACCACCCAGCACCACCCAGCCACCACCTAGCCACCACCCAGCACCACCCAGCACCACCAAGCCTCCACCCAGCACCACCCAGCCTCACCCAGCCACAACCTAGCCACAACCCAGCACCACCCAGCACCACCTAGCCAGCACCAAGCCTCCACCCAGCACCACCAAGCCTCCACCCAGCACCACCCAGCCTCACCCAGCCACCACCTAGCCACAACCCAGCACCACCTAGCCAGCACCAAGCCTCCACCCAGCACCGCCAAGCACCACCTAGCCACCACCCAGCACCACCCAGTACCACCCAGCACCACCCAGCACCACCTAGCCTCCACCCAGCATCACCCAGCCTCCAACCAGCACCACCCAGCCTCCACCCAGCCTCCACTCAGCACCACCCAGCACCACCCAGCCTCCGCCCAGCCTCCACTCAGCACCACCCCGCCTCCACTCAGCACCATTCAGCACCACCCAGCCTCCACCCAGCCTCCACCCAGCACCACCCAGCACCACCCAGCCTCCACCCAGCACCACCCAGCAGCACCCAGCCACCACCTAGCCACCACCGAGCACCACCCAGCACCACCAAGCCTCCACCCAGCACCACCCAGCCTCACCTAGCCACCACCTAGCCACAACCCAGCACCACCCAGTACCACCCAGCCTCCACCCAGCACCACCTAGCCTCCACCCAGCATCACCCAGCCTCCAACCAGCACCACCCAGCCTCCACTCAGCACCACCCAGCACCACCCAGCCTCCACCCAGCCTCCACTCAGCACCACTCAGCACCACCCAGCCTCCACCCAGCCACCACCCAGCACCACCAAGCCTCCACCTAGCGCCGCTGAACACCACCCAGCCTCCACCCAGCACCACCCAGCCACCACCTAGCCTCCACCCAGCACAGCCGAGCACCACCCAGCCTCCACCCAGCACCACCCAGCACCACCCAGCCTCCACCCAGCACAGCCGAGCACCACCCAGCCTCCACCCAGCACCACCCAGCACCACCCAGCCTCCACCCAGCACCACCCAGCACCACCCAGCACCACCCAGCCTCCACCCAGCCTGCCGAGCACCACCCAGCCTCCACCCAGCACCACCCAGCCACCACCCAGCCACCAACTAGCCACAACCCAGCACCACCCAGCACCACCCAGCCTCCACCCAGCACCACCCAGCTTCCACCCAGCACCCCCCAGCACCACCCAGCACCACCCAGCCTCCACCCAGCACCACCCAGCTTCCACCCAGCACCACCCAGCACCACCCAGCTTCCACCCAGCACCACCCAGCACCACCCAGCCTCCACCAAGCCTCCACCCAGCACCGCCGACCACCACGTAGCCACCACCCAGCACCACCAAGCCTCCACTCAGCACCACCCAGCCTCCACCCAGCACCACCCAGCCTCCACCCAGCACCCCCCAGCACCACCCAGCACCACCCAGCCTCCACCCAGCACCACCCAGAAAATAGGCATAACTAAACAAACAAACCCTTCTTTCTGCAGGATGTGAACTCTTGGACGGATGTCGCGGACACTCTTATGCACGTTGTGCACATGAACGTTACATTTAGCCGTCTAATGATGGGCCTTGTTAACAGCAGCTGAGCGGAGCAGCAGTGTTTCTGCCCACCATTCTCTCCCAGCAGCTCGATGACTTTTTACCCTCCATCCTTTTCCTCCTGCAGAACTGCAGCCTGTTTTACCACCGCAGCAACAACACAAAGCTTATTTGAACGTGACCTTTTATCAAGTGCAGCAGCAGCACAGTGTGAGGGTGCTGAGGGAAATTATGTTTTTCTTGATGGTTAGTGATTCTGTCCACTTCCATATCTTTCACCTCAGGGGAGCAGAACTCTGGATGTCTCTGCCGTCTCTATTACATCATAAAAGCAGTCATTATTAACAGCTTTAGAATAACATTCAAGGGCAAACGACTCTGGAATGGGCAACTTGATGTTTTTTTTCCTTCTCACACCACATATTTGATTTAGCTACCTCTCAATGGTAATTCACTTTGATATGGTTTTCCACATAAACAAAGCTATGTGGCTGGAAGCAAGTTGCTGGCCAATGGAGTGTGTCGGCCATAAGAATCCATATTGCCACAGCTCCTGTCCCCACAGAGATGGAGATGGTGTCATCAGCATTAAGGGAAGGGATGCCCATGCTGTCAGAGAGCCATGGGGGAGGGAATGATTGTCTGTGCTTATTGAACTGTGTGTGTGTGTGTGTGTGTGTGTGTGTGTGTGTGTGTGTGTGTGTGTGTGTGTGTGTGTGTGTGTGTGCATTCATGCTGACTGGTCTCATGATAACTTGACGATGTGGTCTGGACTGGTGCTCAAAGCCCACTCCACTAGATGGCTGCCAGTGTGTGGGTTCACCTCCAGGCTGAAGCAGCCCGGTTAGTCAGAGGCTCTCTGGTGTCTCTGTTTTCATGCAGAGATGGAAGGAAAGCTAGAAAAGAATAAAGTACACCATTTTTTACGTGCTCAGTAATTAAAATGCATTTAATCTGAAAAGTCTGCTTGCTCTCCAGCAGCCAGAGTGTTTGTCACCATTCAGAGGAACGTCTAACTGTGGGCTGAATGGTGATGGTCATGTGACCCTCCAGCTGGTCTACGGAGGTTTTCCAGCATTTCTATCCGTCCAGGAGTTTTACAATCCAGACACAACATGTAGTGTTTATTCAGAGACTCTAGATGGTAAATCCACCATTATTTATCACATCTTCATCACCATCACTACCATGTTGCTAAGAGACCTCTATTTTCACCTGGACATGATGATGAAGACACTTCCTGTCAGACTTTCCACCAATCAGAGAGCTTAAACTGATGGTAACGTCCAATCAGGAGGAGATCTGCTGATCTATGTGTGTTATTTCTACAACCTTCCGGTTGCTCTTTATGTTGCTTTATCTATTCATCCATTCATTTTACATCATTTTGATCTCATAATCTGACAACTGAGGCCATCCTGCAGACATCGTGATTAACCAGGTTCTGCTTCTACTTGCAGCTTTACAAACAATTAAAAAACACAACTAGTTACTTTTAATAAAAAGTAACTGAGTTACAAAATAATTGAACCCCTTTTGGTGCCACTTGGACACACCATCAGAGAAGCACCCTGGGTCAGAGCCTGTCTCAGATCTCTAACCTTTATACATCCTTGCCTGGATGACCCAGATAGTGTGATAAGTCTCCACCTTGTCTCCAGGTAGCATGTCCGTCCAGGCACCCCCCCCTACGGATCTACAGTCACCCTGACGCTCTTCATCCAAACACTTATCGCAGCATTTCGGATCAGATGGAGACTTTTCAGAACAACAATCAGGAAATCCAGTCGTCCAGTCTGGCAGTAACACATCCGGACTAGTTTTCCTGCATCAATCTGAGGCAGAAAGTTCCTCATTCTGGGAATATTAGTGGGAGGAGGGAGGTGGTCCTGGAAACCTGCTTCAGATCAAAGGACAGATCCTGGTCCAGAATAACACCACAATTCCTCACTGTAGTACATGAAGACTAAGTTATACCATCCAGAGCAACTCCGTAACAAGTCTGTCTGAAATAAGTAGAAATTTCAGAGTAATCCAGGTCATATGGTCTTCCTCAGGTCTCATGTCTTCTGTGTAATCTGACGGATATGTTCATATACTGTCATTTAATGCCACTGAAAACCTTTTCACCAAAGGAAGAGGTGAGGTGGACGCTGAAGAGAGGAAGATGAGAATAAAAGAGGAGATTTGATCTGAGTAGGGGGAAATGGTCAGATTGGAAACAAGGAAAGCAAATTAAACAGACTGAGATGAAACAGCCTTTGAACTCAGCGAGGTGTTCATATGAAGCTACTATTTACTAAATATGTGTGATAGCAGTCACACAGCATCTGGCTCAGTTGTCCACTCCCATCAGCATGGGAGAACACAGTGAGGTAATGGAGGTCTGGGGGGAGGGAAGGCTGAGCTACTGCCGCTCTCTAATCAGGCGACTGACTGCCGTAATTACCTGCTAGCATCTATTCCACCAGCGCCAGCCCTGGACCTCTTCCTGCCGCAGACAGCCCGGTTCATTTCAATACCTTCACTGCTGTTAGGAGCAATTGGCAGAGTAAACAGGAACTGCTGTTCTTATGCCACCACTATCTCAGGCTTGTCTTTTAGCCCACTAACACTGATACACAACTCCTTCCTCATCTAAACATGAAGGAAATAAAAGATGTTCTTTGCTGATGATACACTGTCCTCCCCAACGGTCGGGAAATTACTGCCAGCGGGCGGCCTGTCACACCGCATGCTTCCAAACAACAAATGAAGCCTCGACTAAATTAAAGCTCAATAAATTATTAGATGTTTAACAGCTGCAGCCATGTGTGGAAGGGATGGGGGGTGTAAGGAAGGAGGACGGAGCTGCACTGCCCTGAACCAGGTGTTCAGACCGTCTGAGTTGGCTTTTAAGAAGGATGATGCTCATCTCACGTTGAGGCTAAACATCCATCCAGACCTGCACTCGTGTCACCAGCTTCCAGTCCGCTGTAAAGTAGTTTTCTAGTCAATAACACTTTAAAAGTTGGCATGTTGCACATCTCTAGAAGAAGTTTTGTCCCTGTGAAGTTGAACTGTTGAGTTTCCAGCTGGAAATGCAACGTGAACGCCTCTGAAGTCAGAAATCCAGCTGGGAACGTGGGAGCAGGTCCGCCTACCCTGAGTAGAGATGGCTGCCCAACAAAACCAAATGAAACCAAGAGCATTTATCTCTAAATGTATTTCACTGTACATGAAAACCAAGAGCATTTATCTCTAAATGTATTTCACTGTACATGAAAACCAAGAGCATTTATCTCTAAATGTATTTCACTGTACATGAAGCAGAGTTAAGGCAGCACGTTGTAACTTCTACACAGACATTAAGTTTACAAACTGTGTCCTCAACACTGAATAACAGCACTAGATAGTCTCTCTGCTAACTTTAGGGCCTGTTGCTAAGATGTTAGCCTCAGACGTCTTTAGCAAAACAAAGATGATCCTGTCGTCGTTCATGAACATCTTAACTCGGTTATGACATAATTTCTGACTTCCAGCCGATGCAGCATTAACGTTATGTTGGGATGTTAACCCCATGCTAGCTGAAGCTAAGTAGCAGTGTGAATCTAGTTCTACGCTAACACTAGATCAGTTTTAAGATAATGTGAGGAAAACATGTGTTTAGTGTACAGAGAATGGATTTAGCATCAACTCAGTTCATGGAGCTTTTCACAGTAAAGATGCTGAAAGAGTGGGCTACCTCAGAGCGCTGGGTGGATGTGTGCATGAAGGTGGCGGCCAGCAGGTGGAGGCAGGTGAGCCGCTACCACGTGAGACAGAGGAACTCAGATTAGATGGGACGCTGATGGGCAATCCAAGTCCCTGGAAATAGTGCAGGAAATAACGGAAGCCTTCTGAGTGATGTTGAGGATCAATATCTGCAGGAGATTGACGAACAGCACCGACTCAAAAGCGGAGCCACCAAAGTGAAGACACTCACAGCGTGGAAGCATTTTAATATACAAAGACTTGGGCTGCCAATAAAACCTTTATTTGATTGATTTGTGTGATAGGAATAATCTATATATCAGGACTGATATGTTGAAATATCACTTTTAGCACCGATTATTCTAATCTGTCTTTACAGTACTTAGTATAACTATTGCCTCATCATATAATCACCTTTATTACCAGATCCAGGAAGCAGCAGCTCTGCAGGAGTAGTCTCCTGACCGTCCAGCAGACACAACATCTGGCTGCAGCTGCTGCAGCTTCCAGCAGATGAACCGGAGTCCTGATTTCCAGCCAGCAGAGAGGGACTGCCCACACCGAGCCGTCCTTTCTGGTCACATGACCCCGTGTAAAGAGTTTCCATAAACTTTTAAATTGAAATAAAAAAAACACATCATGAGAGCCTCCAAACTTTTTATAGATATTTATAAGTTTTTAGGAAATGTAAGTGTTTCCATTACTGTTTTTTTATTGCAATATTTAGGTTTTGTGCAATTCCAGGGGTGATGGAAACACAGCTTGACACCAAGAAGTCTCACGCTGTGTTCATCGGGCTTTTCATGAACACAGCTTGTTCTGTTCGGTCCATATGAAACCCGGGTCCACTTCCACTACAATCTGCACAACAATCTGCATAACCCCCCTCTCACGCTCACAATAAAGTTCTGTTTTAAACGAGTGTGATCAGATCAGCATCTTCTGGTTGGTATGTTCACATGAAGCACCGTTATTCTGATCAGGACTTTAATGTTACCATGGCAGCAGTTAGATGTGTAAACTGATGATGATGATGATGATGATGTATCCAGTTAAACCCGCAGCATGCTGCTGATAAGACATTCAAGCACTGACAAGCGTTGAAACCACAAACAGAGAGAAGAAGAAGAACGCCCCTAAAACGGCGCCGATGGCCTCTACATGTGTGTTGTTGTTGTTGGGGTCACCGTCACTTCAAACACCAGAGGGATTATTTATGACGCACACACACACACACAACCATCCCCTGCCTCGCCAGTAGCTTGAAGCTGCTGCAAACCTCAGACACAACATTTTGACAGAGAAGGCAGAGACATTTTTTGCATCACTTTCCAAGTGCTCCACGCTGCTCTTCCGAAACTCCTCATGGATTTTCAATCAGCACTAACAGCAGTATTTGGTAACTACCACTCAAGAGAGGAGCTCACACAATGATATTTGACGGAGGGTTCAAAAGGCCTTTGAGGCTGTCTGGCTTTGGCCATCTCTGTGTGGATGAGTTGTACCATTTCAGACAGAATGGAAGCCTTTGTTTGACACGCTCCAACAACAGCCACAAAAATGACTTCTTATTACTTAAAAGACATTTGCAGCAGTCTCTTAAATTACAGCAGGTCTGAAAATTGGCTGGATGGGGAATGCGCTTCCACTGAAAGACTGATGGACAATTTTCAACTCCTAAATCTGTCTGGGAGAGAATAAACCATTCCACTGCGAGGAGGAAGAGGATCATTTAGCAGAGGGGATTGTGGGGCAGTTCAGGACAGGTGAGGTGTTTTGTGAAGTCCAGTTATGGAAACCACATATTAAAACCAGAATAACATCTATGTGTTTGGAAGGAAATGGAATTATAACCAGGCTGCTGTTTGCCTAACGATGAAATTACTCACAAATACGGAAAAAAGTACAAAAAATGTTTTTTCAATTGTTAGTGTGTGTTTGTTCGTTCATTATCTGAACCACTGAGTCCAATTCAGGGTTGCAGGGAATCTGGAGCCTTTCCAGAGACAAACAACCCCTGTATTTAGACTAACCAGTTAACCAACATGCATGTCTGTATTTAGACTAACCAGTTAACCAACATGCATGTCTGTATTTAGACTAACCAGTTAACCAACATGCATGTCTGTATTTAGACTAACCAGTTAACCAACATGCATGTCTGTATTTAGACTAACCAGTTAACCAACATGCATGTCTGTATTTAGACTAACCAGTTAACCAACATGCATGTCTGGACTGCAGGAAGAAGCTGAAGCACCTGGAGAGAACCCAGACGGGGAGAACAAGAAACACCACCGCTAGAACCTCCCCCCAACCGGGGATCAAACCAGCAACGTTCCTGCTGCGAGGCCACGGTGCTAACCACTATGCCACTGTGCCACTCAAGTGTGTGTTTATTGTTATACGACATTTACACTGCTTGGCCAATGCAGAAAATTCAGACCATCTTTATAAAGCCATTAAAAGTGAATGTTTCTGCCAGGATGGGTTAACTTTCTCTTTCCTCAAACACAAGGCGTCGCTACCTGTACGACAGTAGCGCTCCCATTCACAGCGTTGCTGCTTTCTCTGTGCGTCTCCGGCAGCTCAAGCCAAAGACAGAATTTGCAGGAACTTTTCAGGAAATCTCAGAGATGGAAACAGAAACCAGCGGTTTTAAGGGCGATCCAGATCTCTGTCTGGATCCAGGAGCTTTTTACTGCGGGGAGGATAGGAATAATTTTGTTATTAGAGATGTAGCGCCTTCGTGCTTCCAGTTAAAGGTAAATTATATTCTGTTATAATTATAATAAAACCTGAAGACGTTGCTGTAACAGATCAAACTGCATGAAGAGCCGTACGACGTGACTTTAAAGACTGAGATCATTTTACACGACTTGAGATGATAATGCGATTGGACCCCATGACGGGCCAAACCTCCCACCGCCAGCTGACACTCAGAGCAGGAGGCAACTAAGCTGAGCACCCTCCCTACGGTGCTGTCCTGTTAGAGAGGAGAGTCCCACTAAGACATATTACTGTTATATGCTTTCTTTTTGAGCCAACAGAAATGAATCTATGGTAGCAGAAATCCATAGTGTCTTATACAACAGCTTCCATATGTATCTAAACCAGAAGACCAGTCAGAAGACAATTCCCTCCACAGATATGATTCTCCTATTAATAATTTAATCAAAACTGTATGTGATATTAAGGATAAGCTGCTGTTTGCCAGAGCAAAGTCCCATAAAAGTACCATACATTTACGATCATTTATAAGATCAATAAAATTATCTGCAATCATTAAAATCTGGAATGAAACCAATAAAACAACATGCTGCATGTGAAAGGCGAAGTTGGATTTAGATCTGTTTGGAGCTGGAAACATGAATATAATATACTGAATGACTAATCTTTATAAAATATACACCTTTATTTAGTCTTCCTTTATGTTCCCGTGCTCTGCTATTTCCTCATCTGCAAACTAAAGGATGAAATGAAGGAGAAATAAAACAATCTTTCTCATATGAACTGGAACTTTCCTCTGCACTGCTGGAACATTAACATACAGTGTGTTTATTCACAGTCTGAAGTTTGAGCTTTAATAAAACCCATCATAATTTAGTATTTTTGATTTACATATTCAGTTATTTAAATTTAAATATTTATTTAAATAATCTCAGGTATAAGTAAACCTAAAGTGAACACTAAAGTACCACGTTGTAGATCTGAATGAATAGAATGTTTTTATTAAATACTTTGTTCTTTCCATAGCTGAATGTACTGACAGCAAATTCACACAACAATTATCAATGAAAATCAAACATATCAACCCATGGAGGTCTGGATTTGGAGTTCTACTCCAAATGAAAGTGGAAAAACACACTACAGGCTGATCCAACTTTGATGTAATGTCCTTTAAACAAGTCAGAATGAGGCTCAGTAGTGTGTGTGGCCTCCGCGTGCCTGTATGACCTCCCTACAATGCCTGGGCATGCTCCTGATGAGGCGGTGGATGTTCTCCTGAGGGATCTCCTCCCAGACCTGGACTAAAGCATCCACCAACTCCTGGACAGTCTGTGGTGCAACTTGGCGTTGGTGGATGGAGCGAGACATGATGTCCCAGATGTGCTCAGCTGGATCCAGGTCTGGGGAACGGGCGGGCCGGTCCATAACATCAATGCCTTCGTGTTGCAGGAACTGCTGACACACTCCAGCCACATGAGGTCTAGCATTGTCTTGCATTAGGAGGAACCCAGGGCCAACCGCACCAGCATATGGTCCCACAAGGGGTCTGAGGATCTCATCTCGGTACCTAACGGCAGTCAGGCTACCTCTGGCGAGCACATGGAGGGCTGTGCGGCCCTCCAAAGAAATGCCCCCCCACACCATTACTGACCCACTGCCAAACCGGTCCTGCTGGAGGATGTTGCAGGCAGCAGAACGTTCTCCACGGCGTCTCCAGACTCTGTCACGTCTGGCACATGTGCTCAGTGTGAACCTGCTTCCATCTGTGAAGAGCTCAGGGCGCCAGTGGAGAATTTACCAATCTTGGTGTTCTCTGGCAAATACCAAACGTCCTGCACGGTGTTGGGCTGGAAGCACAACCCCCACCTGTGGACGTCGGGCCCTCATACCACCCTCATGGAGTCTGTTTCTGACTGTTGGAGCAGACACAAGCACATTTGTGTCCTGCTGGAGCTCATTCTGCAGGGCTCTGGCAGCGCTCCTCCTGTTCCTCCTTGCACAAAGAAGGAGGTAGCGGTCCTGCTGCTGGGTTGTTGTCCTCCCACGGCCTCCTCCACGTCTCC